>NC_089847.1:74805513-75105513 GCF_035609145.1 Eleutherodactylus coqui
GGTAATGGTGACCACCCCCCAGAGTGGCCCCAGCAGTAATGGTGCCCCCTTCCCCCACAGCAGCCCCAGCAGTAATGGTCCCACCCCTCCCCCACAGTGGCACCAGCGGTAATAATGCCCCCCACAGCAGTCCCAGCAATAAAGGTGCCTCCCCAGAGTGGCCCCAGTGGTAATGGTGCTCCCACACCCCGGAGCGGCCCCAGTAGTAATGCTGCCCCCCAGAGCGGCCCCAGCAGTGATGGTGCCCCAACTCCAGAGCAGCCCTAGCAGTAATGGTGCCCACCCCACACAGCGGCCCCAGCAGTAATGGTACCCCCCACCCCCCAGTTGCCCCAACGGTAATGGTGTCCCACCACCACAGCAGCCCCAGCAGTAATGGCGTCCCCCACCACAGCCGCCCCAGTGGTAATGGTGTCCCACCACCACAGCGGCCCCAACAGTAATGGTGTCCCCCACCACAGAGGCCCCAGCAGTAATGGTGCCCCCCACCACAGCATCCCCAATGGTAATGATGCCCCCCACCACAGCAGCCCCAGCTGTAATGGTGTCCTCCCACACTGGCCCCAGCTGTAATAGTGCCCATCCCACAGCAGCCCCAGCGGTAATGGTGCCCATCCCACAGCGGACCCAGTCATAATGGTGTCCATCCTACAGGGGCCCCAGTGGTAATGGTGCCCATCCCATAGTGGCCCCAGTGGTAATGCTATTACTACCGGGGCTGATATAGGGGTACACTAGTACTAATAGTATCCAGTATATCAGCCCCAGTAGTAATATTGCCCCCCTGAGACCCATATACTTACCCCCTCCTCATCGTTGAAGTGCCGCTGCTCCTCTGCTCAGCGCTGCTGCTGGCACTGATCCCAGGTGCACACTGTGAGCCCGGCCACCTATCTCTCCAAATATGGGGAGATACGTCAGAGATCCCCTGTAGCTCCACCCCTCTTCTCTCTCTTCTCTCAGGGGGATTCCTAGTCTGCTTCGCGATCTTCTCCTATTGATTTCAATGGGGCCAGTGCTGCTGCTGCCGTCACCATTAAAACAATGGGTCATATCGCACATTCTTCTTTGCGATGCGAGGTTAAAGTGAAAACATCACTAATGAGAATGAAACCATTGGAAATCATTGGTTTCATTATCTTGCATTTTCACTCACTCTCACATTGCAGGGAAGTTGTATTGCCAGTCGGTAAGAGCCCTTAAATGGATGCTGGCTAGAATATATGTCAGACAATGAAGAATATTCCAACAATCCTCAGTTGCTCTGGGATGTGGCCAAGGCTGTGATTCGAGCAAGATAATGGCTTATGTAATATCTCTGAAAAGAAATACCAAGGACAAGATAAGTCACTTCAGTGAACAATTACGTGAGGCATACACCAGGTTTCGGGATAAGCCAAATGATCAAAACAAACAAACAAAAGGTGAAGCAGAAAATTACACACTGGTAAGTCTTACTTCTATTGTGGGTAAAATGTTTGAAGGGTTTCTAAGAGATGCTATTCTGGTGTACATCAATGAAAATAGATATATAACTCCATATCAGCATGGGTTTATGAGGGGTCATTCCTGAAAACCAATCTGATCAGCTTCTAAGAGGAGGTAAGTTTCAAACTGGATCAGGGAGAGTGATTGGATCTTGTGTATCTTGATTTTTTCCGTTGGGTTTTATACAGTGCCACATAAAAGGTTGATATATAAAATGAGTGTGTAAATAGGTAATGTGTGTAATTGGGTAATTAACTGGTTTAAAGATAGAAAGAGGTGGGTGATTATGAATGGTACCTACATTATTCGGTCACCGTTACTAATGGGGTACCACAGGGGTCAGTATTGGGCCTTGTTCTTTTTAATATAATTATTAACAACTTTGTGGAGGGATTGTACAGTAGAATAGCAATATTTGCAGATGATACAAAACTATGTAAAGAAATTAAAACAAGAGAGGACAGTATACGGTAGCAAATGGATATGGATAAGTTGGGGGCTTAGGCAGAAAAGCAGCAAAAGAGATTTCACACTAATAAATGTAAGGTTATGCACATGGGCAGGGAAACTAATGTCACCATTACACACTAAATGGGAAACGACTGGGTAACACTGACATGAAAAAGGACTTGGGGATTTTAATTAACTGTAAACTTAACTGGAGCAACCAGTGTCAGGCAGCTATCCAATCATGATGGCTTTCCTGCATTCAAAGGACTAATGTTTTCTGCCCCCCTTACACACTGCTATGAAGGGCTGTGCTTAGTCTGTACATTGTTGAAATATCTATACAATGTTTAAGTAGGTGGTATGCGTCAAAGTAACATCTACATGAATGCCATGACCAAGGCTCCCTAGCAGAACATTGCTCAGAGCATCATATTGCCTCAGCTACCTTGTCTTCTTCCTATAGTGCATCCTGGTGCCATTTTTTTCAGATAAGTGACACACGTACCTGACTGTCCATATGATGTAAAACAAAATGTGATTTATCAGACCAGGCTACCTTCTTCCGTTGTCCCATGGTCCAGTTCTGATGCTCACATGCCCATTTTGGTGATGAACAGGGGTCTTCATGGGTACTCTGATTGGTGTACAGCTGCACACCTTTATACACAGCATTTTACAATGCTCAGTGTGACAACATTTACTTTTTTGGCAAGTTATGCTCCAGTAGCTCTTCTGTGGGATCGGACTAGATGGTCAGCTTTCACTCTCTGTTGCATTAATGAGCCTTAGGAGCCTCTAACTATTACTAGTTCATCAGTTGTCCATCCTTAGGGTGACTACCCACTACAGTTTTTTTTTCACTGCGAAATTCCCAGCGTTTTTTTTTTTTTACTGCAGGGGTCTATGGGGCTTTTAATGTTAAAATCGTGATCGCGATTTTAACATTACAAGTCCCATAGACCCCTGCAGAAAAAAAACGCTGGGAATTTTGCAGTGAAAAAAAACTCTAGTGGGTAGTCACCCTTAGACCACTTTTGGTAAGTATTAACTATTGCATACCATGAACAATCACAAGATCTGCTGTTTTGGAGATATTCTGACCTCACCGTTTAGCTATCACAATTTGACCCTTAAAAGAATAAAGTATTAGGAGGGCGCTCCAGACGGAATCCAATGCACAGTGTGGATGCCGAAATGGTAAATGAATAGAACTTACCAGGTGAATAGTGAGGCCTGTCAAAACCCCACTATCACCACCATATCCAAGTAGGCCTATAAATATATACACCTATACATATATGTATACTGCAACAATGGATACCAATTCTTCACCAATCCAGGGGGGCTAGGTCCGGAGAGCTGCTGATATTTGTGGGTCCTATTGTGAGACAGGACCCACTATAAAAGATATCATGAAAGGTTGCACATAAGTGCAAAAAATATATCAGCGCTTCTTACAGAGACTATGGTAACCAAAAAGCATCCAGAAGGAAGTAATAACTGTGAAAAACTGCGCAGTAAGGTAAGGTTTTATCTTGCCACAATCTATCCGTGCTTCCTGGCTGCTCCTTTCCTGTCCGAGGGGTAAGAAGTGCATGCCTCTTATAAATCTTCAAGCTTTTAAGAATCCATATGGTGGGCTGAATATGCTGTGCAGGTGTTTAACTGTTATTGTCTTTATTTGTTACTTTGCATGGTCAGTGTACAGAATATGATACCCTATTGCCAATCTCTGGAAAGCATGGTATAAGTTATACCAGGGAAGCCTAAAGTATTCAGGGGATAAAACCCCTGATGGGATCCTCTTATAAACATAAGAGAAGTAGTATAGACGAGGTAAAATATGCAGGGTGAGGAACTACAGAATATTAAACCCTCTTGCCGATCTCAGGAAGGCATGGTATAAATTGTACCAGGGAAGCCTAAAATTTTCAGGGGATAAAATCCCTGATGGGAGCCTCTTATAGGTATAAGAGAAGAAGTTGAGACGGGGGGAAATAAGCAGGGTTGGGAAGTACCGACACTTTTAGACAAGTGAGGAAGTACTGACACTTAAAAAGTAGTAACTGACATGCAAATGTTTTTGTCTTTATGTGTGTGTATTAATGGAAGGACCTGTATGAGAGTTAGACTGTGTTATATGGTGTATACTGTCCGGTAACCAGAAACGAAATGAAGCAAAAATGACCAAATGCTGAGCCAGACCACAGGGGGTGGAGCTAGGTGATGTAAGGAGATGGGAGGGAAGAACAATAGGAACAGGTCTTGCTCCACCCTCCACACAGTCCAGCCTAGGTGAGAAGTGTGTCTCCATTTTAAGTGGATGTTGGTGTATATATATGTATATTGTGGTAATGTATAGAGTGAAGGTCACTCTTAGACTCCATGTTAAGTCTCTCACTTGAACAAATGGAGTGACCAAAGGAGGGGCATCTAATTTTATTCCTGAGACTAGTTGTGTGAGATAATAGCCCAGGATTACCACAGTGTATATATGTATATACAGATTCGTGGAATATGTGGAATTCAAAAATATTGAGTTGTGTTAATTTGAATATTATTGAATTAAGATATTAATATGAGATAATTGTGTACTTGAAACACCTGATAAGTACTTTAGTCAAATTAATAACAAAAGTTCTATTTAAAGTGTAATTCATTTTCAATTAACAACAGTATTTTATTTGAAGAGTGTATAAAGAAAATAATAATAATAATAATAAGCCTCTTGGTGTACATAAGCCGCCAGCCATTGTCCATACTGCTGGTAAAGAGGATAAGGTGTGAAAGATAGCTAAAGAAATTGGCAAATGAATATTGGTCCCCATCCCACTTATTAGGGTCCCAATCAACTACAGTATGAACCTTTTATAGTGTAACTCTCTTTAAAGCGTAATTTGAACTAAGTTTTGCTCCTTGCAGCAATATATATTAATGGCGCTGTGAACCGGATTACGCAGAGAGTAATACACTAGTTTGTTTTAAAGGAAAATTTTGATAAACTGATAGTTGAAGAATTTCTTGTGATAATCTGGCATAGTGTGAAAATGTCGCCTTTTAAGAAAATCCGCAATAGTACGAAAATGTCGGTAGCTAAGAACAAAGAAGTGTCCGATGAATTGTTAATTATGCCAGGGTGGAATAAAGCCCCCTATAATATATTGGCCGCTGAGTGGTCGCAGTGTGGTGAATATGAGTATATGGGTAGAAATGGGCATAAGTTGTATTATGTTTGTCATTGAATAACCTATACTGGATAAAACACGTAAAAACCGCGGTAAATAAGAGTTTTTCTTATGTATGTGATTTATCCGCTGTGGGGAAGTCTGATGTACAGTAAATACAATCCCAGTATCTACTTCACATATATACTTATATACTTATCAGTCTGTGTATGAGTTAATAAAAACCCCCTTAGTGAGTGTGAATTTGCAGTTTAGAAGATGTTTACAGGCAGTGGAACCTGTTATACAGCTTTTGCTATCTGTCTGGAGAAGTTTCTCTGTAGACTAGAGGGCCTACTTGTCTTTGCAAAGAAATGTGAATTGAGAATTGGTTATATTTGGCTGCACAGGAAAAAGGCCCGTATGTTGTATTATATGAAGTATATATATATACTGTTCAATAGCAAAGCACAGGTATATAATGTTCTCCCATTGTCGGGTCAGTTCCCTCTTTCACCTCCACCCCCTTCATCTCAATTCCAACCCCCACCCTATGCCAAGTCATCCACTCCAAGGTCAAACACTGGACTGGAGGGATGGACCTGCTGGCATTGTGGACAACAGAACCCGGATTGGAGAGAGAGCTGCCCTGCTTGCGGAGCTCCTCGGCACAAACCGGTTATGCCTATGCTCACTAGATCCTAGGCTAGTGAGTGGAAGCATGAGGACAAGAAAGAGATGCAGGGAGCGGAGGGTGGAATAGGAGCAGATGTAAAACAGGGAAGGCAGTGGGAACGATAATCTAAAATTATGTGAAAAACTATTGTGGCACAGATTAGGATTAAATTAAACATAGAGAATTGAGAAGTGGTAAAATATTTTTAATTTGTCTGGAACATTGGGAAAAAGAAAAACAAAAATTTGAGAGAATCTGAGAATACTCCTACCAGATAAAGTAGCAATCCTAAAGGTGAAAGCTCATACTAAAGCCAACACTGCAGAAGCAAAAGGCAACGCCCTCGCAGACTTCACAGCAAAAGCAGTGGTCCTTAAGCCGTGGAAGAAAGAAGAAAAGAAGATACTGACCGCATAAGTCAGAGACTATGATTTGGACTTTGATAAAAATTTGAACATTGACAGTCACAAGCCAGCAAAGAAGAAAAAGATAAATGGACTAATATGGGAGCAGTAGAACAGGGTGGCGTATGGCAAACAGTCAGTAACTTGCCTACCACGATCCCTGTACCCCATGATGGCCCAGCTGATCCATAGAAAGACTCACCTATCGGAGGCAGCTATGCTACTGATGCTTGAGAGAGAAAGGGTTGCCCCCTGGATTCTCTGTAGCTGCTACATCATTTGTCCAATTTTGCATAAGCTATGCCGTAAGCAACAGGGCAGAAGTAAATTGACCACAAAGGCACTTGCCAGGACCACTCTACCTATTTCAGGGATTGCAAATTGACGACATTCAGCTCCCACGTGTTGGGAAGTATGAATATGTGCTTGTTGTTGTTGATGTTTTTCAGGTTGGAGGCGTACCCTGTTACAAAAGTAAATGAGCAGGTAACCGAAAAGAAGCTCATGAATAAGGTAATCTGCAGATACGGGGTACCAGAGGTAATTGAGTCAGATAGAGGTACACATTTCACAGGTGAAATAATGCAACACTTCATGTCTGCCCTGGGTAACTCCCAGGCATTTGACACCCCTTATCATCCACAAAAAGCCAGAAAACCATTGTGCATTATAATATTTCTCTTCAGTCAATGAAACCCTGCACCAGAGGAAAACGAAAATGGTATGATACCCTATTAGGGGGAATTGGTACAGGTGTAGGGGTTCTGAACTCTATAGATTTAGAGGTGATGAAGAATAAAATGGCTGGGGTAGGACAGGATGTTTCTAGATTGATAAATGTTCAGGCACAATGCATGCCTTCCTTGTTCCTCCCCCGATGTCTTGCATTAGGATATGATAAGGATGTATTAACGCTTTTTAATTTGGTTTTGCAGTTTAAAAGGATTTGTTTGTAAATATGAGTAAATTCATAAACTATACACAATGTAGCCTGCAATATGTATATATGATTCACGAGAGGGACAAAGCACAGTCAGATGTGATGACAAATAATGAAAAATTGTGGAGAAATATTCTCAATAATGTAATTCCAGTAGCATCCTGGATACGGCCCCGGGCTGATAGTGTAGAATGCTCTGATGAGTATAGCACTGGGGAAATGACTTTATGATGTAAAGGACACAAGCCTGATGTGTAAGTTTGTAGTACTACCTGTGGTGTTCGGACCGCCTCTATATGCTTTACAATATTGGTTGCCCAAGTTCACAGGTACTATGATTGATAGTGAAAATAAAACCCATGGTATAGAGAACTGTGAAGAAACACTGGATGGCCTAGCATGCGGACGGAGTACAGCCGCATATGAACCATGTTTCCAGCAGCCTTCAGTCAGCATATGTGATTGGACGGTGTTACCTGCTTCATCTATATGCTGATAGAAGTTGGCCCCCAATATATATGCTTTGTTACCAACCAAACTAAAACCACCAGTATGTATAATCTCACCACTCCATTGTCTGGATGTATACAGAACATATCGGTGATACATTGGTTTACAGAAACTTACACCTTTTTGCCAGATGCTAAAGCTGCAATAAAGTACTACTGGCACCCAGATGCTATCCCTATGACAACTCTGACTGTATCCTTGGGTAGAATTGTAAGACTAATGAAAGACACTGAACACCTTCAAAAGAATTTGGATGTTACTAACCTCTCCCTTATGGAATTAGAAAAACATGTATGGGTAGGAGATAAGTTGGTCAGCATAGGTAATAAGATCCAGGTACACACAGAGTATAACTGGTATGATATTTTTACTGGATGGTCACCTACAGCAGGAAAGATGATGGATTTTATGTTTCACCCATTACTAATACTGTTTCTTTTGTTCATTCTTTTGAGTGTTTGCAATTTATGGACATTCTGTGGGATACGGAGACAAGCAAATTATCTGGAATCGCTCCCTCTATGATATCGTTAAAACAGTCATACGTAAAAGAGCAACAACAGTGGGGATCCGGCGAAGAGGATAGAAAGACCGGCAAGGGTGTCTTAGCACCCTTGATAGTACCACTACAAAGGCTCTTTTCAAGATGGACTGTTTCAAAATGGGGGACTGTGAGGGTTATGAACATGAAAACTTATATATGTATACATTTCATCCATCTGTGATATACGTTTCCGGAGGCTTTTAGGCCTGAATTGTATACATTAAATGCTTGTACATTTAGGTTAGTACTTAATTACATTAAGTAGAGGTGTAATCTTAAATGTCCATCATGTCTCCAAGATCTTGTTTATCTCGTTACACTGATCAAAAGGTTGTGTGGAATGCTTTGTTTTTAACTGCTGTCTAGGTAGGGCATATGATTGAAATGTAGATTGGGATCAAGACACCAGACAAGAAGTCTATGTTTAACCAGTAAAGCAGGTCGACCTTTGTATAGCAGTACAACCTCTGTAACACTAGCCTTTGATTCGGACGACACTTGGATACGCCTACTTATTTTTGTATAAGAATAAGGCAATGTACACAATAAACTCAGAATGCCTTAAGACACTATCGTGATGCCTGTGTCTATTGCTTTCTCACGGTGGCCGCCATAACCACCTCTGATTTGGAACCCCACAGCATATTAACGTAACATGGATTTATCCCTAACATAACAAAAAGGATTCTTTATTCGGACACAAGGTCCTAGGTGCAACGCGTTTCGTCTTCAAAAAGACTTTGTCAAGCACAAAAAGAACATAAAACATACAGTATTGCAACACCTCTATATATATACATACATAAACCTATGTTATACACATAACAGTACCTGTTCTTGAGATAGAATGGTAGGGCTATTCCTACACTTTCTACAGCTGTGCCAGTGTACTGTAAAGCTAGAAAGCTACAAAACACTAAAAGGTTCTGGCTACTTGTTCGAATGATCATATTAAAAAATGTTGGTAATCAGGGATGTAACTATATTGGATGCATTTGCACCCGGGCCCATGGGCCTTAGGTGGCCCATTAGGTTTCTCTTCTCCATACAGGGAGCCCAGTACTATGAATAAAGCATTATAGTTGGGGGCCCTGTTACAGATTTTATATTAGGCAGAAGCTTTCAGTTACGCCTCTGTTGGTAGTCATATATAGGACAAGTGACTATAGAAGAACAACCAAAGTTTTGCCTTGCTTATAAAATAGATTTTAGCAATTTCATTATTGCTACGTGAAATTCGCCTGTAGTCACTTTTCAAAAATAAACCCCACAACTGACTCCTTTGTATGGTATCCCATGCTGAGAGCTCCATATCACTTCTATGCTCTGGTTATCTATATATATAAAGCTGAAAGCCCTCACTGACTCACTGACTCACTGACTCACTCGCCAAAAGTTCTCCAACTTACCGATATCGTAGAAACATGAATTTTGGCACGAGCATAGATTATCTCCAAAATAGGAAAAGTAATTGGGTCCCAACTCGATTATTCAATTCTAGCGCAAAAGAATTGGCGTCGAAATTTTACGTACATAATCTAAATCACTCACTTCCCAATGTCATAGAAACGGGAAATTTGGCACGAGCATTGATTATGTCATAAATAGGAAAAGTAAATGGGTCCCAACTCGATTATTCAATTCTATGCGCAAAAGAATTGGCATCAAAATTTTACGTACATAATCTAAAACTCTCACTTCCCAATGTCATAGAAACGTGAAATTTGGCACGAGCATTGATTATGTCATAAAAAGGAAAAGCTAATGGGTCCCAACTCGATTATTCAATTCTATGCGCAAAACAATTAGCGTCCAAATTTTACGTGCGGAATGTATTTTCCTCACTTTCCGGTGTCATAGAAACGTGAAATTTGGCACGAGCATTGATTATGTCATAAATAGGAAAAGCTAATGGGTCCCAACTCGATTATTCAATTTTATGCGCAAAAGAATTAGCGTCCAAATTTTACCTACGGAATCTAATTTTCTCACTTTCTGGTGTCATAGAAACATGAAATTTGGCACGAGCATTGATTATGTCATAAATAGGAAAAGTTAATAGGTCCCAACTTGATTATTCAATTCTAGCGCAAAAGAATTGGCGTGGAAATTTTACATGCGGAATGTAATTTCTTCACTTTCCGGTGTCATAGAAACAGGAAATTTGGCACGAGCATTGATTATGTCATAAATAGGAAAAGCTAATGGGTCCCAACTCGATTATTCAATTCTATGCGCAAAAGATTTAGCATCCAAATTTTACGTGCGGAATGTAATTTTCCCACTTTCCGGTGTCATAGAAATGGGAAATTTGGCACGAGCATTGATTATGTCATAAATAGGAAAAGCGAATGGGTCCCAACTCGATTATTCAATTCTAGCGCAAAAGAATTGGCGTCGAAATTTTACGTGCGGAATGTAATTTTTTCACTTTCCGGTGTCATAGAAACGTGAAATTTGGCACGAGCATTGATTATGTCATAAATAGGAAAAGCTAATGGGTCCCAACTCGATTATTCAATTTTATGCGCAAAAGAATTAGCGTCCAAATTTTACGTACGAAATCTAATTTTCTCACTTTCTGGTGTCATAGAAACATGAAATTTGGCACGAGCATTGATTATGTCATAAATAGGAAAAGTTAATAGGTCCCAACTTGATTATTCAATTCTAGCGCAAAAGAATTGTCGTCGAAATTTTACGTGCGGAATGTAATTTCTTCACTTTCCGGTGTCATAGAAACAGGAAATTTGGCACGAGCATTGATTATATCATAAATAGTAAAAGCTAATGGGTCCCAACTCCATTATTCAATTCTATGCACAAAAGAATTAGCGTCCAAATTTTACGTACAGAATCTAATTTTCTCACATTCCGGTGTCATAGAAACGGGAAATTTGGCACGAGCATTGATTATGTCATAAATAGGAAAAGCTAATGGGTCCCAACTCGATTATTCAATTCTATGCGCAAAAGATTTAGCATCCAAATTTTACGTGCGGAATGTAATTTTCCCACTTTCCGGTGTCATAGAAATGGGAAATTTGGCACGAGCATTGATTATGTCATAAATAGGAAAAGCTAATGGGTCCCAACTCGATTATTCAATTCTAGCGCAAAAGAATTGGCGTCGAAATTTTACGTGCGGAATGTAATTTTTTCACTTTCCGGTGTCATAGAAACGGGAAATTTGGCACGAGCATTGATTATGTCATAAATAAGAAAAGCTAATGGGTCCCAACTCCATTATTCAATTCTATGCGCAAAAGAATTAGCGTCCAAATTTTACGTGCGTAATGTAATTTTCTCACTTTCCGGTGTCATAGAAACGGGAAATTTGGCACGAGCATTGATTATGTCGTAAATAAGAAAAGCTAATGGGTCCCAACTCCATTATTCAATTCTATGCGCAAAAGAATTAGCGTCCAAATTTTACGTGCGGAATGTAATTTTCTCACTTTCCGGTGTCATAGAAACGGGAAATTTGGCACGAGCATTGATTATGTCATAAATAAGAAAAGCTAATGGGTCCCAACTCCATTATTCAATTCTATGCGCAAAAGAATTAGCGTCCAAATTTTACGTGCGGAATGTAATTTTCTCACTTTCCGGTGTCATAGAAACAGGAAATTTGGCACGAGCATTGATTATGTCATAAATAGGAAAAGCTAATGGGTCCCAACTCGATTATTCAATTTTATGCGCAAAAGAATTAGCGTCCAAATTTTACATACAGAATGTAATTTTTTCACTTTCCGGTGTCATAGAAACGTGAAATTTGGCACGAGCATTGATTATGTCATAAATAGGAAAGGTTTATAAGTCCCAACTCGATTATTCAATTCTAGCGCAAAAGAATTGGCATCAAAATTTTACGTGCGGAATGTAATTTTTTCACTTTCCGGTGTCAAAGAAACGTGAAATTTGGCACGAGCATTGATTATGTCATAAAAAGGAAAAGCTAATGGGTCCCAACTCGATTATTCAATTCTATGCGCAAAAGAATTAGCGTCCAAATTTTACGTGCGGAATGTAATTTCTTCACTTTCCGGTGTCATAGAAACAGGAAATTTGGCACGAACATTGATTATGTCATAAATAGGAAAAGCTAATGGGTCCCAACTCCATTATTCAATTCTATGAGCAAAAGAATTAGCGTCCAAATTTTACGTGCGGAATGTAATTTTCTCACTTTCCGGTGTCATAGAAACGGGAAATTTGGCACGAGCATTGATTATGTCATAAATAGGAAAAGCTAATGGGTCCCAACTCCATTATTCAATTCTATGCGCAAAAGAATTAGCGTCCAAATTTTACGTACATAATCTAAATCTCTCACTTCCCAATGTCATAGAAACATGAAATTTGGCACAAGCATTGATTGTGTCATAAATATGAAAAGTTAATGGGTCCCAACTCGATTATTCAATTCTAAGCGCAAAAGAATTAGCGTCCAAATTTTACGTGCGGAATGTAATTTTCTCACTTTCCGGTGTCATAGAAACGGGAAATTTGGCACGAGCATTGATTATGTCATAAATAGGAAAAGCTAATGGGTCCCAACTCCATTATTCAATTCTATGCGCAAAAGAATTAGCGTCCAAATTTTACGTGCGGAATGTAATTTTCTCACTTTCCGGTGTCATAGAAACAGGAAATTTGGCACGAGCATTGATTATGTCATAAATAGGAAAAGCTAATGGGTCCCAACTCCATTGTTCAATTCTATGCGCAAAAGAATTAGCGTCCAAATTTTACGTAGATAATCTAAATCTCTCACTTCCCAATGTCATAGAAACATGAAATTTGGCACGAGCATTGATTATGTCATAAATAGGAAAGGTTTATAAGTCCCAACTCGATTATTCAATTCTAGCGCAAAAGAATTGGCATCAAAATTTTACGTGCGGAATGTAATTTTTTCACTTTCCGGTGTCAAAGAAACGTGAAATTTGGCACGAGCATTGATTATGTCATAAATAGGAAAAGCTAATGGGTCCCAACTCGATTATTCAATTCTATGCGCAAAAGAATTAGCGTCCAAATTTTACGTGCGGAATGTAATTTCTTCACTTTCCGGTGTCATAGAAACGGGAAATTTGGCACGAACATTGATTATGTCATAAATAGGAAAAGCTAATGGGTCCCAACTCGATTATTCAATTCTATGCGCAAAAGAATTAGCGTCCAAATTTTACGTGCGGAATGTAATTTCTTCACTTTCCGGTGTCATAGAAACGGGAAATTTGGCACGAGCATTGATTATGTCATAAATAGGAAAAGCTAATGGGTCCCAACTCCATTATTCAATTCTATGCGCAAAAGAATTAGCGTCCAAATTTTACGTACATAATCTAAATCTCTCACTTCCCAATGTCATAGAAACATGACATTTGGCACAAGCATTGATTGTGTCATAAATATGAAAAGTTAATGGGTCCCAACTCGATTATTCAATTCTAAGCGCAAAAGAATTAGTGTCCAAATTTTATGTATGTAATCTAATTCTCTCACTTCCTGATGTCATTTTATATAAAGGAAGCTTTGCATGGTTACCTCCACGTGGTGTTTTCTGGGTAACGCAGAGAACTATGCAAAATGGTGAACATATCTTTTTCCTCAGTATCTCTAAAGTAACCACGACTTCATAAGATTTTCCATGTGAACACCACATAAACACCAGTACCAAATTAACTCGGGCGAAGCCGGGTATATCAGCTAGTTCCCCATATATATTACTTGCTTAGTTAGCTATATGTTTGACTAAAATGAGTAAATCTCTTATGGAGTATGACAGGAAGTTGTGGACACCGTGAAGTAAAACCAGTGCTCTTGGGACTTTACAAAGATATTAAAAATTGCTAAAATATTAAAACTATTCATTTTATAGGTAAACTGTCTGGAAAATTGTGATTCTCCCCTATGGGTTTCGTTTGCTGTTCTTCTTCCTCATTATTTTATATTACTTTGTCAGTTTCAAAAATTTCTAAACAAAAAAAACATAAAAGCGAATTTTATTGGTAATAGTATAACACTGTAACAGCAATTAGTAGTAACGTGATAATACTAGTAATTAATAAATATTTGCAATAATAGTGATTAGTTATGTGTAATAATAATACTAGTGGCTAGTGGGCTTATACAATTTGCTCAAAAGCAACAAAGAACCTCATATTTTTAAATATTGCTGAGACGCACTAGATCAATTTATAATATGTGTATGGGCTAATGCTCACAGCCAGATTTCCACCGCATGAAACGCAGCGGAAATCCGCTACGTTATGCCGCAGCTATTAGCTTCTATTGAGCCTAATAGCTCAACGTACAGGCTGCGGAATTCCACCGCAGAATTCCGCAGCGTGAAATTACCCACGGCATGTCATATTTGCTGCGGGAATACGAACGGACAGCTTCCATTGTAGTCAATTGAAACCGCACGTCACGCTATACTTCCGCTGTAGCATAGCAGAAGTATAGCGTGAATACGCGCCCCGCCCATCACTGGCCATGTCATGTGATGCTGCATGCGTGTCATGTGACACTGCTGGCGTGTCATATGACACCACCAGCGAGTCATATGACACTGTCGACGCGTCATACACTGGACGGCGTATACGCACCATCAGTGCCATGCGGGAGCTACGCAGCGAATCTTGAGGTGAGTATGGGGTCTTTGGGGGGGCGCCGTGATGGACTCCAAGGCGGTATTCCGCTTGCGGAGCCTGTCAGGGCTGTGGGCATGAGCCCTAAGTGCACGCATTTCTTCCTTTTTTCTACAGCCTTGTTGAATGTCATAGTCTGTCCTTTTCTGTTTCCTGCTTGGGCTAGCATTCCAACCTATTTGGCACAGGTGTTTATAATTAGCAGGAGACTGTTGACATAGTGCGGTTCTGTGTGGTGCCCTCTATTAATATGGCGCATTGTACGTGGGGTGGTAGGATCCAGAGCCATGAGAACTGAGCCTAACAGCAGTGGTGTTGGCCAAACTGTGTTGCTCCTCCTAAGGTGTCTTTCACACAAGGATCATTTCTAACAAGTAAGCCGCACAAAACAATTGCGACTATCAGAACCAATGGTTTTCTATGGATTCATTCAAGCAAACAATTTTTTGACACGCAAAAAAATTTAGACCGAAAAATATACCACATAAGCATGATTTTCAGTGACCATAATTCAATGCTGCTGAAAATATAGGTCTTGCCCTATCTTTGGATGGAACACCACAGGAGGCTCCATAGACTTTTATGGGAGTCTATGGAAGCTGTCAGAAAAAGGGAGGGGGAGGAAGTTTAGCAGCGGCCAGCGCTGCTGAACACTGTCAGGTGCCTCTAGTTGAGGCATTAAAAAGTCATTAACCCCTTTTCGCTCTAGGGCGTAAGTTTATGTCCTGGCAGCGGGGTACGTCTCGCAACAGGGCGTGAGCTTACAACCTGGGGACACCGCAAGATCAGAAGAGACCTCGTGCTATACGGCAGCGGGAGCCGGCTGTCACTGATAGCCGGGCTCCACTGTAACAGTGGATCTGCATTGGAGATGTAATCGCAGAGAGCCCTGCTGGTTGCCATGGTAACAGGATGCCACCTACAGGCCTATGATACATTGCTGTAATAAGCGATAAGGCATTGTTAAGCCCTTCCCTGTCGCAATATAAGTAGATTGCGGCAGGGAAAGAGTTCACAGAGGGAGTGCGGCAGTGTTGCCAGTGCCTGAGATCGCTGTATAAGCGATAAGGCATGGCAGGGAAATAGCCCTGCCATGCCTTATCACAGCGATCATCAGGGCTGTGGTGAAAGTCCCCCAGAGGGACACAAATGTTGTAAAAACAAAAAGATGAAAAAAATGAATTAAAAAAAAATGTAAAAAAAAGTTCAAAAAAACCCTTTTTTATGCTTTTTCTCAGATTAGCATAAAAAAAGGTAAAAAAATAAATAAAACCCCACATATTTAGTATTTTCGCGTCCGTAACGACGCGTACAATACATTGCACATGCTTCTGACTGTGCACAGAAAAAAAGCGTTAAAAAAAACGCTAAAAAACAGACAAAATGCTAATTTTTAGCATTTTTGCCTCACTAAAATTGCAATAAAAGTGATCAAAAAAGCCATATGTATCCTAAAATGGTACCAATAAAAACTACAGCTCGTCTCGCAAAAAATAAGCCCTCATAGAGCTCCGTACATCAAATAGTATCTTTGACTTTTCTTTTGCTTTTGACATACGCCTCAAATCCTTTTTTCTTGTTTTTGGCCTCTGTTGCAAGCCTCAATTCATTATTAGCTTTTCTGACACTTGCCCTACAGTTTCTGTAGGCCGCATTATATTCTTCTTCAGATATTCCCCCCTCTTACCATTTGATAAACATGTTTTTCTTCGTTTTTAACATGTGTGCAAGTTCCTGTGTTCATACATCCTGGTTTCTTTAAATGCTTCCCATTCTACCTTCTTTTAGGGATGTTAACGATTGCGCTTTGAGAATCTTATTTCACAATATTTCCCCACCTTCTTGGACATTTCTGGCCTTAAAAACAGCCAGCCATTGGATTTTTCCCTACCCTTTTCCTGAGTTCATTGAAATCTGCCTTTCTGAAATCCAACCTTGAGGTCTGAGTTTTCTCAGGTCTTCCTCCCCTTTTTTTCCAAAATTCAAGGATAGCATGATCACTGCCTCCTAAGGTCCCAGCCCCTCTTACTTCCTCAACCATTCCCTCCTTGTTGGTAGAAATTAGGTCCAAGATAGCAGATCCCCTTGTTTTCTTTCTACCTTTTGGAAGTTAAAATTGTCAGCAAGAGCGGATAAGAATTTGTTGGATCCATTACTTTTACCTGAGAGAGATTCCCAACAAATGTCTGGATAGTTATAATATCCCATGATCACTAGGTCATGCTTTTTTGAGAGCTTGGCCATCTGATGTAGAAGGAGTTCATCAATATCTTCTGCTTGTCCAGGTGGCCTATAGTAACTGCCTACAATAGTGTCCTTTATGTTTTCTCCTTGTATTCTTACCAAAACAGTTTCTACAGAACTCCCATGCTCTGAAGCTTGAATCTCAGTGGAGAGTAATGTTTTCCTAACATACGACGCAACACCTGCTCTCCTTTTTTTAGGTCTGTTTCTTGTAAATAAGTTGTATCCTTCAAGCCTTGTATTCCAATCATGTGTATCATTCCACCAAGTTTCCGTGATGCCCATGACATCATATTTCATAGGTATCACGGAAACTTGGTGAAAGATCTGATGGTGATTAAAGTAGTGTTGCTGATTAGAGATGAGCGAGCACCAAAATGCTCGGGTGCTCGTTACTCGAGACGAACTTTTCGCGATGCTCGAGGGTTCGTTTCGAGTAACGAACCCCATTGAAGTCAATGGGCGACCCGAGCATTTTTGTATATCGCCGATGCTCGCTCAGGTTTCCATTTGTGAAAATCTGGGCAATTCAAGAAAGTGATGGGAACGACACAGCAACGGATAGGGCAGGCGAGGGGCTACATGTTGGGCTGCATCTCAAGTTCACAGGTCCCACTATTAAGCCACAATAGCGGCAAGAGTGCCCCCCCCCAACAACTTTTACTTCTGAAAAGCCCTCATTAGCAATGCATACCTTAGCTAAGCACCACACTACCTCCAACAAAGCACAATCACTGCCTGCATGACACTCCGCTGCCGCTTCTCCTGGGTTACATGCTGCCCAAACACCCCCCCCCCACGACCCAGTGTCCACAGCGCACACCAAACTGTCCCTGCCCAGCCTTCAGCTGCCCTCATGCCACGCCACCCTCATGTCTATTTATAAGTGCGTCTGCCAGAGGAAAAGCAGGCACACACTGCAGAGGGTTGGCACGGCTAGGCAGCGACCTTCTTTAAAAGGGGCGGGGCGATACTCCACAATGCTGTACAGAAGCAATGAGAAATGCAATCCTGTGCCACCTCCATCTGGAGCTGCACACGTGGGCATAGCAATGGGGAACCTATGTGCCACACACTATTCATTCTGTCAAGGTGTCTGCATGCCCTAGTCAGACCGCGGTTTTTTATAAATAGTCACAGGCAGGTACAACTCCGCAATGGGAATTCCGTGTGCACCCACAGCATGGGTGGCTCCCTGGAACCCACCGGCTGTACATAAATATATCCCATTGCATTGCCCATCACAGCTGAGGTAATAATGTCATGTTTAATGCAGGTGGGCTTCGGCCCACACTGCATGCCCCAGTCAGACTGGGGTTCTTTAGAAGTGGACACATGCAGTTACAACTCCCTGTGGACACACAGCATGGGTGGCTCCCTGGAACCCACCGGCGGTACATAAATATATCCCATTGCATTGCCCATCACAGCTGAGGTAATAATGTCATGTTTAATGCAGGTGGGCTTCGGCCCACACTGCATGCCCCAGTCAGACTGGGGTTCTTTAGAAGTGGACACATGCAGTTACAACTCCCTGTGGACACACAGCATGGGTGGCTCCTCGGAACCCACCGGCGATACATAAATATATCCCATTGCATTGCCCATCACAGCTGAGGTAATAATGTCATGTTTAATGCAGGTGGGCTTCGGCCCACACTGCATGCCCCAGTCAGACTGGGGTTCTTTAGAAGTGGACACATGCAGTTACAACTCCCTGTGGACACACAGCATGGGTGGCTCCTTGGAACCCACCGGCGATACATAAATATATCCCATTGCATTGCCCATCACAGCTGAGGTAATAATGTCATGTTTAATGCAGGTGGGCTTCGGCCCACACTGCATGCCCCAGTCAGACTGGGGTTCTTTAGAAGTGGACACATGCAGTTACAACTCCCTGTGGACCCACAGCTTGGGTGGCTCCCTGGAACCCACCGGCGGTACATAAATATATCCCATCGCAGTGCCCAACACAGCTGATGTTACGTCAGCTGTAATGCAGGTGGGCAAAAAATTAATTGGATTACACTGTAGGCGAGGGCCCACAAAAATTGGTGTACCAACAGTACTAATGTACGTCAGAAAAATTGCCCATGCCCAACCAAGAGGGCAGGTGAAACCCATTAATCGCTTTGCTTAATGTGGCTTAATTGGTAACTAGGCCTGGAGGCAGCCCAGTAAAAATAAAAATTGGTTGAGGTGAAAGTTTCAACGCTTTAATGAGCATTGAAACGTATAAAAATTGTTTAGAAAAATTATATGACTGAGCCTTGTGGGCCTAAGAAAAATTGCCCGTTCGGCGTGATTATGTGAGGTTTCAGGAGGAGGAGCAGGCGGAAGAGGAGGAATATTATACACAGATAGATGAAGCAAAAAGGTCCCCGTTTTGGATGGTGATAGAGAACGATGCTTCCATCCGCGGGTGCAGCCTACGTATTGTTTAGGTATCGCTGCTGTCCGCTGGTGGAGAAGAGAAATCTGAGGAAATCCAGGCTTTGTTCATCTTGATGAGTGTAAGCCTGTCGGCACTGTCGGTTGACAGGCGGGTACGCTTATCTGTGATGATTCCCCCAGCCACACTAAACACACTCTCTGACAAGACGCTAGCCGCAGGACAAGCAAGCACCTCCAGGGCATACAGCGCGAGTTCAGGCCACGTGTCCAGCTTCGACACCCAGTAGTTGTAGGGGGCAGAGGCGTCACGGAGGATGGTCGTGCGATCGGCTACGTACTCCCTCACCATCCTTTTACAGTGCTCCCGCCAACTCAGCCTTGACTGGGGACCGGTGACACAGTCTTGCTGGGGAGCCATAAAGCTGGCAAAGGCCTTGGATAATGTTCCCCTGCCTGCGCTGTACATGCTGCCTGATCTCTGCGCCTCCCCTGCTACCTGGGCCGCGGAAATGCGCCTTCGGCCACTAGCGCTGTCGGATGGGAATTTTACCATCAGTTTGTCCACCAGCGCCCTGTGGTATAGCATCATTCTCGAATCCCTTTCCTCTTCGGGAATGAGAGTGGAAAGGCTCTCCTTATACCGTGGGTCGAGCAGTGTGTACACCCAGTAATCCGTAGTGGCCAAAATGTGTGTAACGCGAGGGTCACGAGAAAGGCATCCTAACATGAAGTCAGCCATGTGTGCCAGGGTACCTGTACGCAACACATGGGTGTCCTCACTCGGAAGATCACTTTCAGGATCCTCCTCCTCCTCCTCTGGCCATACACGCTGAAAGGATGACAGGCAAGCTGCATCTGTACCCTCAGAAGTGGGCCAAGCTGTCTCTTCCCCCTCCTCCTCATGCTCCTCCCCCTCCTCCTCCTCCTCCTCCTCCTCTGGCCATACACGCTGAAAGGATGACAGGCAAGCTGCATCTGTACCCTCAGAAGTGGGCCAAGCTGTCTCTTCCCCCTCCTCCTCATGCTCCTCCCCCTCCTCCTCCTCCTCCTCCTTCTCTGGCCATACACGCTGAAAGGATGGCAGGCAAGCAGCATCTGTCCCCTCAGCAGTGGGCCAAGCTGTCTCTTCCCCCTCCTCCTCATGCTCCTCTCCTCTTCCTCAACGCGCTGAGATATAGACATGAGGTTGCTCTGACTATCCAGCGACATACTGTCTTCCCCCGCCTCCGTTTCTGATTCCAAAGCGTCTGCCTTTATGCTTTGCAGGGAACTTCTCAAGAGGCATAGCAGAGGAATGGTGACGCTAATGATTGCAGCATCCCCGCTCAGTATCTGGGTAGACTCCTCAAAGTTTCCAAGGACCTGGCAGATGGCTGCCAACCAGGCCCACTCTTCTGTAAATAATTGAGGAGGCTGACTCCCACTACGCCGCCCATGTTGGAGTTGGTATTCCGCAATAGCTCTACGCTGCCCATAGAGCCTGGCCAGCATGTGGAGCGTAGAGTTCCACTGTGTGGGCACGTCGCTCAGCAGTCGGTGCACTGGCAGATTAAACCGATGTTGCAGTGTGCGCAGGGTGGCAGCGTGCGTGTGGGACTTGCGGAAATGTGCGCAGAGCTGGTGCACCTTTCTGAGCATGAATGACAAGTGTGGGTAGCTTTTCAGAAAGCGCTGAACCACCAAATTAAAGACATGGGCCAGGCATGGCACGTGCGTGAGGCTGCCGAGCTGCAGAGCCGCCACCAGGTTACAGCCGTTGTCACACACGACCATGCCCGGTTTGAGGCTCAGCGGTCCAAGCCAGTGGTCAGTCTGCTCTGTCAGACCCTGCAGCAGTTCGTGGGCCGTGTGCCTCTTCTCTCCTAAGCTGAGTAGTTTCAGCATGGCCTGCTGACGCTTGCCCACCGCTGTGCTGCCATGCCGCGTGACACCGACTGCTGGCGACGTGCTGCTGCTGACACATCTTGATTGCGAGACAGAGGTTGCGTAGGAGGAGGAGGAGGGTGGTTTAGTGGAGGAAGCATACACTGCCGCAGATACCACCAACGACCTGGGGCACGCAATTCGGGGGGTGGGTAGGACGTGAGCGGTCCCAGGCTCTGACTCTGTCCCAGCCTCCACTAAATTCACCCAATGTGCCGTCAGGGAGATATAGTGGCCCTGCCCGCCTGTGCTTGTCCATGTGTCTGTTGTTAAGTGAACCTTGGCAGTAACCGCGTTGGTGAGGGCGCGTACAATGTTGCGGGAGACGTGGTCGTGCAGGCCTGGGACGGCACATCGGGAAAAGCAGCGGCCACTGGGATTCGAGTAGCGCGGGGCCGCCGCCGCCATCATGCTTTTGAAAGCCTCCGTTTCCACAAGCCTATACGGCAGCATCTCCAGGCTGATCAATTTGGCAATGTGCACGTTTAACGCTTGAGCGTGCGGGTGCGTGGCGGCGTACTTGCGCTTGCGCTCAAACAGTGGCGCTAGCGACGTCTGGACGCTGCGCTGAGAGACATTGCTGGATGGGGCCGAGGACAGCGGAGGTGAGGGTGTGGGTGCAGGCCAGGAGACAGTAGTGCCTGTGTCCTCAGAGGGGGGTTGGATCTCAGTGGCAGGTTGGGGCACAGGGGGAGAGGCAGTGGTGCAAACCGGAGGTGGTGAACGGCCTTCGTCCCACCTTGTGGGGTGCTTGGCCATCATATGCCTGCGCATGCTGGTGGTGGTGCCTCCCCAGCTGATCTTGGCGCGACAAAGGTTGCACACCACTGTTCGTCGGTCGTCAGGCATCTCTGTGAAAAACTGCCACACCATAGAGCACCTTAACCTCTGCAGGGTGGCATGGCGCGAGGGGGCGCTTTGGGAAACAGTTGGTGGATTATTCGGTCTGGCCCTGCCTCTACCCCTGGCCACCGCACTGGCTCGGCCTGTGCCCATACCCTGACTTGGGCCTCCGCGTCCTCGCCCGCGTCCACATCCTCTAGGCCTACCCCTACCCCTCAGCATGGTGTATTACCAGTAGTGCAGAAACAGAATGCTGTAATTAAATGTGCCGCTTATTGGCCTGTGGTTGGAGGCTGACTTCGCTTACGGAACGCACAGCAGAGGCAGGAAAGAATTTTGCGCAAGCCTGCTGTAACACTTAGCTGGCTGCGTATGATTTTGTAGAACTACTACACCCAGCACTGACAGACCCAGAACACTGAGCACAGTGACAGGCAGGCCACATAGATTTTTCCCCACAAATTTTTTTGCAAAGGCCCACTGCCTATATTCAATCAATAATATGTCTTGTGTCCCTGCCTACGCACTTCTGTCCCTGGGGTATGTCACAGAACTGCAGAGTGTTGCACTGTCAACTGCAACACAGCGGTGATTTCAGAGCCCAGACAGAGCCAGGAAATAATTTGGCGCAAGCCTGCTGTAACACTTAGCTGGCTGCGTATGATTTTGTAGAACTACTACACCCAGCACAGACAGACCCAGAACACTGAGCACAGTAACAGGCAGGCCAAATAGATTTTTTGCCCAAATTTTTTAGCAAAGGCCCACTGCCTATATTCAATCAATAATATGTCTTGTGTCCCTGCCTACGCACTTCTGTCCCTGGGGTATGTCACAGAACTGCAGAGTGTTGCACTGTCAACTGCAACACATCGGTGATTTCAGAGCCCAGACAGAGCCAGGAAATAATTTGGCGCAAGCCTGCTGTAACACTTAGCTGGCTGCGTATGATTTTGTAGAACTACTACACCCAGCACAGACAGACCCAGAACACTGAGCACAGTGACAGGCAGGCCAAATAGATTTTTTGCCCAAATTTTTTTTAGCAAAGGCCCACTGCCTATATTCAATCAATAATATTAATATGTCTTCTGTCCCTTCCTACGCACTTCTGTCCCTGGAGTATTACTGCAGGGCGCAATGCTCTGCACGGCCGATATACCAAAAAAAAAAAAAAAAGTGCAACACTGCAAAAAGCAGCCTCCACAGTACTGCACATGGTTAGATGTGGCCCTAAGAAGGACCGTTGGGGTTCTTGAAGCCTAAAATACTCCTAACACTCTCCCTATAGCAGCTCCAACATGATAGCACTTTCCCTCAGCTATGTCAGAACGCATCTGTGGCGAGCCGCGGGAGGGGCCGATTTTTATACTCAGGTGACACCTGATCTCGCCAGCCACTCACTGCAGGGGGGTGGTATAGGGTTTGAACGTCGCAGGGGGAAGTTGTAATGCCTTCCCTGTCTTTCAATTGGCCAGAAAAGCGCGCTAACGTCTCAGAGATGAAAGTGAAAGTAACCCGAACATCGCGTGGTACTCGTTACGAGTAACGAGCATCTCGAACACGCTAATACTCGAACGAGTATCAAGCTCGGACGAGTACATTCGCTCATCTCTATTGCTGATACCAAATTACTTCTAGCACTGTGACAGTGCTGTCACAGTGTTCTGTGCTGAGGGGACTCCCTGTAACATTACACAATGTTACGCACAGCATGGACCTTACCGGTGCACGCATGTCCTATCTTTTGCAGGTGTGAGTATTTTGCGCCTGTAAAAAATGAACATGTGAACACTGCATAGGGAACCAATAGTTCTAATAGACACAATTTTTATTGTTCACATAGGCACACACAAAAAAATTACTTGTCTGACCTCGGCCTATGGTGGATTCACACTGATCTACAGAAAACCTGCTCATTTGATTTTATGCTGCACTCCGGAGTCATGTCTAATTTACAGATAGGGAAGATCCACTTGTAAAAGGGCAGGTATCACTAATAAAGTGGCTATGCAGTGTATGGAGTCTGCTCTAACAAAATTGTTAGCAGAAGGGACTAAAGGTTTCAATAATGACTTATGAAAACCCTATGAACCCTCCATGTAGCTGGCAAATTAAATTCATAAGCAAGCAGACTTACTACACACGTAATGACAAAGGGACCCGCATAATGTGGCACCAGTTTCAAAGACGGAACCTTCAATTTGAGATTTCTAAAAGACAAATGTACCTTCTGTCCCATCCTGTAAGGTTCAGATACTGACAGACTCCTCCCACTACACAACTGCATACGAGCCCCCGTTGCTTCCAGGTTCTTCTGTACTTCTTTCCATATCCCCTGCAGCGCATCTGTGGCGACATCAGCTGCAGGACAGACATACGGAGTAGAAATAGCTGTAAGGAAGCGAGGATGCTGACCATATACGCAAAGGATGTAGATACCTCAGTGGAAGAACAAGTACGGTAGTTTAGTGCAAACTCTGCCAACGGCAGGAATTCTGCCCACTGATGAGCGTTTTCGCTAGCAAACAACCGTAAATATTGCAGTAAATCCTGGTTCTTCCGCTCAGTCTGACCATTAGTCAGGTCGGGTGGAATGCTGACGAGAAGGAAAGCGACATTCCCAGGTTTCTACAGAAGGCTCGCCAAAATTGCGCAACAAACTGAACACCGCGATCAGATACAATGTTCTCGGGAACCCCATGTAGACGAATGATTTCTTTTACAAAAATCTTGGAAAATTCTATCGCAGAAGGTAGCTTCTTTTAACGCCACGAAATGTGCCATCTTTGAGAAACAGTCTACAACAACCAGGCTAGTGGTGAACTTCTGAGACTCAGGTAGATCGGTGATAAAATCTATCGATAAATGTGACCACAGATGAAAAGGCACCGGTAACGGTCTCAGAGGCCCCTTCGGGCGCCGATGACAACTTTTACCGCGTGCACAGACAGAGCATCCTTTAACAAAGTCGCAGATCTCCTGAGACATGCCTAGCCACCAGTAGTGTCTAGTACAAAGATCCAGAGTCCCCTGAACCCCCAGATGGCCTGCGAGAACAGATGAATGAGACTCTTCAATGACTCTGAGATGCAAGGTCTCTGGCACAAACCATCTGCCCTCCAGCACCCCCGAGGGAGCGTCCTGCTGAGAATTTTGTAGATGACTAACGAGATCAGATTCTACAGCTTCCACCACCACCCCAGGTGCCAAGATATTTTCGGGAGCCACTGTCTCACTTTCCGGCGAACTGAAACTCCGTGAGAGGGCATCTGCCTTCACGCTATTCTCCCCTAGAATATATGTAACAACGAGGTTAAACCTGGCGAAAAACAACGCCCACCTGGCCTGACGAGCCATGAGTCTCTTAGCATTGGCGAGATATACCAAGTCTTTATGATCAGTATACACGGAAATGGGATGCCATACCCCCTCAAGATGGTGACGCCACTCTTCTAGAGACCACTTAATCGCCAATAACTCACGATTACACACGTCGTAGATACGTTCCACTGAACTGAACTTCTGCGAGAAGAACGCACATGGACTATACCCAGGTCTCCCGCTGACTTCCTGAGACAATACAGCCCCCACCTCAGACGCATCGACCTCAATGAAGAACGGTCGCCGCGTGTCAGGCTGTACTAGCACCAGGGCAGCAGTAAATGACTAAAAGCCTCTAGGGCCTCAGGCGACCATCTTACCAAGTTGGCACCCTTCTTGGTAAGATCGGTCAGGGGTTGAGCAATAACAGAATAATTTTTAATGAATCTAAGTTAGAAATTTGCGAAACCTAAAAACAGCTGGAGGGCTTTCAGGTTATCTGGTCTGACCCATTGGGAGATTGCTGCCACTTTATCAGACTCCATTTGAATCTCCATGGGTGAAATCACATAACCAAGGAAAGACACTTGTTTAGTACCAAAAATGCATTTCTCCAACTTGACAACAAGTCGGTACTCATGCAAACGGGTCAGAACCAGCCTCAGGTGCCATACATGTGAGTCCCAGTCTGGGGAGTACACCAGAATGTCATTGAGATATATGACCAAAAATACCCCCAGGAAGTCGTGGAAGACCGTGTTCATAAATCCCTGGAACATAGCGGGGGCATTGCAAAGTCCGAAGGGCATGACTAGACATTCAAAATGTCTGAACGAGGTGTTAAACGCGGTCTTCCATTCATCTCCCTTTCGGATGCGAATTAAGTTGTAAGTCCCCTTTAAGTCTAATTTGGAAAACCAGTGGGCCCCTACCACCTGATTCAATAAATCAGGAATCAGGGGCAAGGAGCGATTGCAAATCTCTGTCCGACCTTTAAACAAAAGCCTCCGTCCAGGGGCGGAGAGAGGGAGACAGCCAACTCCCAACAGAGCATAATAAAGGAGAGCTTGTGCACGGCAGCTGCACTCACAGGTGCGCGCGCATAGTGCCGCGCGCCACAAGCACCATGCCGCCCACGCCGGCCAGGCACACGCGCCCCCGGCAGCAGGACAACAAGCCGAGGAACGCACCCGACCGCAGGACCCCGCACACCGCCGCCCCGGGAGGACCAGCAACCGCCGCATGGTAACACAAACAAAACCAAACTCAGACTAGGACAGACTATGAAACTGGCAAACAAGCAGACAGACAAAGAAACATCTGCACAGCATGCAATTACAATAACATAACAAACATGATCTACACAGACAGGGCTCTGGACAAAACAAACTGAACAGGAACCAGAGAGACAGAGCTCTGGCAAGTAGGCATGCAGACATAAGCAAAATGACCAGCACCCAGAGAAGAGAAAAGCGAAACCCTGAGGTAGCCCCAACAGTGAACCTATGCAGTGACAGATTGTGGCCGGCACGCTGCAACACTTCTTTTCTTCTTTATCCACTATAATCAGTGTTACTCAGGTGGAATGGTAATTGTCTGACTGGACTAAGACAAAACAGGTACTATTGTACCTTGTCACCACCAGAAACTAGGGGTTTGACAGGGCATGGAGAAACGCCCCTGTCACGCCCCTAGCTCTTGATAATCTGAAGTCTGTAAGGTCCCAGCAGCAGCATCAGTATTGATTTTTGCCAGGGCTGGAGGGTTAGGGTTCGTTTGCCTGTTAGGCTTACATTACTAGCAGTAAATACTTCCATGTTACAGCTGTAACATGGAAACATTTACAGTTAATAATCTAAGCCTAACAGGAAAACAAACCCTAACCCTCCAGCCCTAGCAAAAATCAAAACACACACTGCAGCAATGAGTTTCCCGAAGCTGCCATCTCCCTTCCATCTCCCCTGTCCAACTGGTAGCCGCCACCTCCGCTAACTGTGTAATCCTGGCGGTGCTGAAGGAATCCCCCTTCAGCGAGGCAGTGCCTCCGCTCCCTCACTGCTCCGGCTCTGCTGCCACTGCTGGCTGTGTGTCTCCTGCTGCCGCCGCTCCCAAGCTTGCTGCTGTCATCCCTGATGGACTGCACTCTCCTGCCGCCACTGCCTCTAAATCCTCAGGCTTGCCGCTGTGGTCCCCGACGGACTGTACTCTCCTGCTGCCGCTGCCTCTGGATCTCTTGCTGCCGCCGCTCCCAGTCATCCTGCTGTTGGAGAAGCTTAGTGGCCTGCCAGGACCTGCACGGGAGTTAGCTCTGCAACCAATCAGGTGTCACCGGCCTGTCAATCTTGTCTCCACCATTACTTTCAGTGGTGACAAGATACAATAGTACTGACCAAACAGACAAAGCAGATGGACAGATAAAATCCAGACTAGCAGCCAATTCACACCGTGACAAGAAGCCAATGTGTTTTAATAACAGATTTCTGTCATTAGGCTGTTAAGACATCTATAAGATAACTGAACAACAATTGGTGAGTATATATACATCCACAAAACACACCAAGATTGTGCATCACAATGTGCAAATCCCAAGTCCTCAGTTAGGGTGTCATCACACAAGCGTGTGCATGTGCCATAGATAGGTGCGCACAAAAGTGCGCACCCACGTACGTGCACAGACACGCGTGAATGCAGGTGCGTGCATTGCTTTCAATGGAGCCGTGGCTGCTGCCTGCGGCTCCATTGAAGGCAATGGTCTGCTGGCACCCCTTAATTGTTTTTCAGGCAAGAGATTTGAATACAAACAACCATTTTAGTGTAAAAAAAATTAATAAATCCAAATATACTTACCTGTCTGCGGCTGCCGTGTCCCCCGCAGGGATGAAGGATACATCTGCCACATGCAGCAGATGTTTTCTTCATCCCTGTGGGGAATGAAGTATTCCTTGCTGCACCTGTCACATCTGTGACTGATGCGGCAAAGGAATTCTAAATCCCCGCGGGGAATAAAGAATTCCCTACTGCAGCTGTCACAGATGACAGCTGCAGTAGGAGATCCAGCTGCCCGGACTCCCTAATTGTTTTTCAGGGACGGGCTTTCAATATAAGCCAGGCGGGGATTTTAATTCCCCGCCTGCTGCAAGACCTGCATTGCAGAGCGGGGACAGCGCAGAGAGGACGCGGCTGAGCCCTGGCAGTTGAAGAAAGGTGAGTATGTGGTTTTTACTATTTTTAACACTACTTTGCCTTGTTTTTCAGGGAAAGGCTTATATTAAAAGCCCTTCCCTGAAAAACAATTATGGGATGACGGAAGCTGGATCCCCTACCACAGCTTTCATCTGTGACACCTGCGGTAGGGAATACTTTATTCCCCGTAGAGATTAAGAATTCCTTTGTCGCATCTGTCACAGATGTGAAAGGTGCAGCAGAGAGTTCTTTATTCCCTGCGGGGATGAAGAAAACATCTGCCACATGCAGCAGATGTGTTCTTCATCACCTCGGGGGACACGGCAGCGGCGGACAGGTAAGTATATATATATTTTTTTACAGTTAAATGGTTATTTTTCAGGGAAGAGCTTATATTCAAAGCTCTTCCCTGAAAAAACAATTAAGGGATGCCGGCAGACCATGGCAGATAAAAATAACCTGGCAGATAATAGCAAGGTATAGCAAACAAGCTGACAGAAGCAGGAGACCAACAGAGGCAGACTAGCTAGCACAATGAGGGAAACCAATAACTGTCAGCGATTGCAAGTCTCTGTCCGACCTTTAAACAAAAGCCTCTGCCCAGGGATGGAGAAAGGGAGACAGCCAATGCACAGTGCCGCGCGCCACAAGCACCATGCCACCCACGCCGGTCAGGCACATGCGCCCCCGGCAGCTGGACAACAAGCCGGGGGGACGCGCCCCAACCGCAGGACCCCGCACACCGCCGCCCCGGGAGGACCAGCAACTGCCGCATGGTAACACAAACAAAACCAAACTCAGACTAGGACAGACAGACTATGAAACTGGCAAACAAGCAGACAGACAAAGAAACATCTGCACAGCCACGGCTCCATTGAAAGCAATGCGTGCATTCCCTATGATGCACACATGTCCTATCTTTACAGGCGCATGCCTGTAAAACACGGACACGTGAACACACCACAGTGAATGCATTGGATGTAATAGACACGTGTTTTTTTATGTGCGTATGCAGGTACAAAAATACGCTCATGTGAAGCCACCCTTAATTGTAGCTGTAATGCTCTGTGAACCAGTTGTTCTTCTGCAAATGTCAAGATGAAAAACATCTGTAAGTGACTGTATATTACCAGTCTTTAGATGAGACCCTTAGCATGACATCCTCTTATATAATGTTTTGCCTCCTACTATAAGATAATAATAATGCAACATACATATTTGACCTAATGACTCGCACTAAGTAAAGACACGATTATATTTCTGGCACATTTTATATAGGTTGCATAAGAAAAAATGGCTATAATCCCAGTAGATCTAATTTTTCTCTAAACCTCTCGCTTTAGGAAGATCTGAAAAGTTCTTTATTAGAGATGAGCGAACGTACTCGTCCGAGCTTGATACTCGTTCGAGTATTAGCGTGTTCGAGATGCTCGTTACTCGAGACGAGTACCACGCGATGTTCGAGTTACTTTCACTTTCATCTCTAAGACGTTAGCGCGCTTTTCTGGCCAATAGAAAGACAGGGAAGGCATTACAACTTCCCCCTGCGACGTTCAAGCCCTATACCACCCCCCTGCAGTGAGTGGCTGGGGAGATCAGGTGTCACCGGAGTATATAAATCGGCCCCTCCCGCGGCTCGCCACAGATGCGTTCTGACAGAGATCAGGGAAAGTGCTGTCTTGCTGGAGTTGTTATAGGGAGAGTGTTAGGAGTATTTTAGGCTTCAAGAACCCCAACGGTCCTTCTTAGGGCCACATCTAACCGTGCGCAGTAAGGTGGAGGCTGCTTTTTGCAGTGTTGCACTTTTTTTTGTTTTTTGTATATCGGCCGTGCAGAGCATTGCACCCTGCAGTAATTATACATAGTCCAGGGCCAGTAGTGGTGGTGAGGCAGGGACAGAAGACATTTATTGAATATAGGCAGTGGGCCTTTCCAAAAACATTTGGGGAAAAAAATCTATTTGCGCTGCCTGTGACTGTCCTCAGTGTACTGGGTCTGTGCTGGGGGTAGTTGTCCTAATTCATACGCAGCTAGCTAAGTGTTACAGCAGGCGTGCGCAAAATTATTTCCTGGCTCTGTGTTGGCTGTTACATCACCGCTGTATTCCAGTCCACAGTGCAACAGTCTGCAGTTATTTTACATACTCCAGGGCCAGTAGTGGTGAGGCAGGGACAGAAGACATATTTATTGAATATAGGCAGTGGGCCTTTCCAAAAACATTTGGGGAAAAAAATCTATTTGGGCTGCCTGTGACTGTCCTCAGTGTACCGGGTCTGTGCTGGGGGTATTTGTCCTAATTCATACGCAGCCAGCTAAGTGTTACAGCAGGCTTGCGCAAAATTATTTCCTGGCTCTGTGTTGGCTGTTACATCACCACTGTATTCCAGTCCACAGTGCAACAGTCTGCAGTTATTTTACATACTCCAGGGCCAGTAGTGGTGACGCAGAGAGAGAAGACATATACAGTGTATATAGGCAGTGGGCCTTTCCAAAAACATTTGGCAAAAAAAATCTATTTCGGCTGCCTGTGACTGTCCTCAGTGTACTGGGTCTCTGCTGGGGGTAATTGTCCTAATTCATATGCAGCCAGCTAAGTGTTACAGCAGGCTTGCGCAAAATTATTTCCTGGCTCTGCTGTGCATTCCGTAAGCGAAGTCAGCCTCCAACCACAGGCCAATAAGCGGCACATTTAATTACAGCGTTCTGTTTCTGCACTACTGGTAATACACCATGCTGAGGGGTAGGGGTAGGCCTAGAGGACGTGGACGCGGGCGAGGACGCGGAGGCCCAAGTCAGGGTGTGGGCACAGGCCGAGCTCCTGATCCAGGTGTATCGCAGCCGAGTGCTGCGGGATTAGGAGAGAGGCACGTTTCTGGCGTCCCCACATTCATCTCACAATTAATGGGTCCACGCGGTAGACCTTTATTAGAAAATGAGCAGTGTGAGCAGGTCCTGTCGTGGATGGCAGAAAGTGCATCCAGCAATCTATCGAACACCCAGAGTTCTGCGCCGTTCACTGCTGCAACTCTGAATCCTCTGGCTGCTGCTCCTCCTTCCTCCCAGCCTCCTCACTCCATTACAATGACACATTCTGAGGAGCAGGCAGACTCCCAGGAACTGTTCCCGGGCCCCTGCCCAGAATGGGCAGCAATGGTTCCGAATCCTCTCCCACTGGAGGAGTTTGTCGTGACCGATGCCCAACCTTTTAAAAGTTCCCGGGGTCCGGGGGATGAGGCTGGGAACTTCCGGCAACTGTCTCAAGACCTTTCAGTGGGTGAGGAGGACGATGACGATGAGACACAGTTGTCTATCAGTGAGGTAGTAGTAAGGGCAGTAAGTCCAAGGGAGGAGCGCACAGAGGATTCGGAGGAAGAGCAGCAGGACAATGAGGTGACTGACCCCACCTGGTTTGCTACGCCTACTGAGGACAGGTCTTCAGAGGGGGAGGCAAGGGCAGCAGCAGGGCAGGTTGCAAGAGGCAGTGCGGTGTCCAGGGGTAGAGGCAGGGCCAGACCGAATAATCCACCAACTGTTTCCCAAAGCGCCCCCTCGCGCCATGCCACCCTGCAGAGGCCGAGGTGCTCAAAGGTCTGTCAGTTTTTCACTGAGAGTGCAGACGACCGACGAACAGTGGTGTGCAACCTGTGTCGCGCCAAGATCACCCGGGGAGCCACCACCACCAGCCTCACCACCACCAGCGTGCGCAGACATATGATGGCCAAGCACCCCACAAGGTGGGACGAAGGCCGTTCACTGCCTCCGGTTTGCACCGCTGCCTCTCCCCCTGTGCCCCAACCTGCCACTGAGATCCAACCCCCCTCTCAGGGTACAGGCACTACCGTCTCCTGGCCTGCACCCACACCCTCACCTCCGCTGTCCTCAGCCCCATCTAGCAATGTCTCTCAGCGCACCGTCCAGCCGTCACTAGCGCAAGTGTTGGAGCGCAAGCGCAAGTACGCCGCCACGCACCCGCACGCTCAAGCGTTAAACGTGCACATAGCCAAATTTATCAGCCTGGAGATGCTGCCGTATAGGGTTGTGGAAACGGAGGCTTTCAAAAGTATGATGGCGGCGGCCCCACGCTACTCAGTTCCCAGTCGCCACTACTTTTCCCGATGTGCCGTCCCAGCCCTGCACGACCACGTCTCCCGCAACATTGTACGCACCCTCACCAACGCGGTTACTGCCAAGGTCCACTTAACAACAGACACGTGGACAAGCACAGGCGGGCAGGGCCACTATATCTCCCTGACGGCACATTGGGTGAATTTAGTGGAGGCTGGGACAGAGTCAGAGCCTGGGACCGCTCACGTCCTACCCACCCCCAGAATTGCGGGCCCCAGCTCGGTGGTGGTATCTGCGGCGGTGTATGCTTCCTCCACTAAACCACCCTCCTCCTCCTACGCAACCTCTGTCTCGCAATCAAGATGTGTCAGCAGCAGCACGTCGGCAGCAGTCAGTGTCGCGCGGCGTGGCAGCACAGCGGTGGGCAAGCGTCAGCAGGCCGTGCTGAAACTACTCAGCTTAGGAGATAAGAGGCACACGGCCCACGAACTGCTGCAGGGTCTGACAGAGCAGACCGACCGCTGCCTTGCGCCGCTGAGCCTCCAACCGGGCATGGTCGTGTGTGACAACGGCCGTAACCTGGTGGCGGCTCTGCAGCTCGGCAGCCTCACGCACGTGCTATGCCTGGCCCACGTCTTTAATTTGGTGGTTCAGCGCTTTCTGAAAAGCTACCCACGCTTGTCAGACCAGCTCGGAAAGGTGCGCCGGCTCTCCGCACATTTCCGCAAGTCCCACACGGACGCTGCTACCCTGCGCACCCTGCAACATCGGTTTCATCTGCCAGTGCACCGACTGCTGCGTGACGTGCCCACACGGTGGAACTCTACGCTCCACATGTTGGCCAGGCTCTATGAGCAGCGTAGAGCTATAGTGGAATACAACATGGGCGGCGCAGTGGGAGTCAGCCTCCTCAATTCTTTACAGAAGAGTGGGCCTGGTTGGCAGACATCTGCCAGGTCCTTGGAAACTTTGAGGAGTCTACCCAGATGGTGAGCGGCGATGCTGCAATCATTAGCGTCACCATTCCTCTGCTATGCCTCTTGAGAAGTTCCCTGCAAAGCATAAAGGCAGACGCTTTGCGCTCGGAAACAGAGGTGGGGGAAGACAGTATGTCGCTGGATAGTCAGAGCACCCTCCTGTCTATATCTCAGCGCATTGAGGAGGAGGAGGATGAGGAGGAGGATGAGGAGGAGGGAGAAGAGACAGTTTGGCCCACTGCTGAGGGTACCCATGCTGCTTGCCTGTCATCCTTTCAGCGTGTATGGCCTGAGGAGGAGGAGGAGCATCCTGAAAGTGATCTCCCTAGTGAGGACAGCCATGTGTTGCGTACAGGTACCCTGGCACACATGGCTGACTTCATGTTAGGATGCCTTTCTTGTGACCCTCGCGTTACACGCATTCTGGCCACTACGGATTACTGGGTGTACACACTGCTCGACCCACGGTATAAGCAGAACCTTTCCACTCTCATACCCGAAGAGGAAAGGGGTTCGAGAGTGATGCTATACCACAGGACACTGGCGGACAAACTGATGGTAAAATTCCCATCCGACAGCGCTAGTGGCCGAAGGCGCAGTTCCGAGGGCCAGGTAGCAGGGGAGGCGCGGAGATCAGGCAGCATGTACAGCACAGGCAGGGGAACACTCTCTAAGGCCTTTGACAGCTTTCTGGCTCCCCAGCAAGACTGTGACACCGCTCCCCAGTCAAGGCTGAGTCGGCGGGAGCACTGTAAAAGGATGGTGAGGGAGTACGTAGCCGATCGCACAACCGTCCTATGTGACGCCTCTGCTCCCTACAACTACTGGGTGTCGAAGCTGGACACGTGGCCTGAATTCGCGCTGTATGCCCTGGAGGTGCTTGCTTGTCCTGTGGCTAGCATCTTGTCAGAGAGGGTGTTTAGTGCGGCTGGGGGAATCATCACAGATAAGCGTACCCGCCTGTCAACCGACAGTGCCAACAGGCTTACACTCATCAAGATGAACAAAGCCTGGATTTCCCCAGACTTCTCTTCTCCACCAGCGGACAGCAGCGATACCTAAACAATACGTAGGCTGCACCCGCGGATGGAAGCATTGTTCTCTATCATCATCAAAAACGGGGACCTTTTAGCTTCATTAATCTGTGTATAATATTCATCCTCCTCCTCCTGCTCCTCCTCCTGAAACCTGACGTAATCACACCGAACGGGCAATTTTTCTTAGGCCCACAAGGCTCAGTCATATAATTTTTGTAAACAATTTTTATACGTTTCAATGCTCATTAAAGCGTTGAAACTTTCACCTGAACCAATTTTTATTTTAACTGGGCTGCCTCCAGGCCTAGTTACAAATTAAGCCACATTAACAAAAGCGATTAATGGGTTTCACCTGCCCTCTGTTGGTACACCAATTTTTTGGGGCCCTCGCCTACAGTGTAATCCAATTAATTTTTTGCCCACCTGCATTACAGCTGACGTTACATCAGCTGTGCTGGGCACTGCAATGGGATATATTTATGTACCGCCGGTGGGTTCCAGGGAGCCACCCATGCTGTCGGTCCACACGGAGTTGTAACTGCATGTGTCCACTTCTAAAGAACCCCAGTCTGACTGGGGCATGCAGTGTGGGCCGAAGCCCACCTGCATTAAACATGACATTACCTCAGCTGTGATGGGCAATACAATGGGATATATTTATGTACCGCCGGTGGCTTCCTGGCACCCACCCATGCTGTCGGTCCACACGGAGTTGTAACTACATGTGTCCACTTCTTAAGAACCCCTGTCTGACTGGGGCATGCAGTGTGGGCCGAAGCCCACCTGCATTAAACATGACATTACCTCAGCTGTGATGGGCAATGCAATGGGATATATTTATGTACCGCCGGTGGCTTCCTGTCACCCACCCATGCTGTCGGTCCACACGGAGTTGTAACTACATGTGTCCACTTCTAAAGAACCCCAGTCTGACTGGGGCATGCGGTGTGGGCCGAAGCCCACCTGCATTAAACGTGACATTACCTCAGCTGTGATGGGCAATGCAATGGGATATATTTATGTACCGCCGGTGGGTTCCAGGGAGCCACCCATGCTGTCGGTCCACACGGAGTTGTAACTACATGTGTCCACTTGTAAAGAACCCCAGTCTGACTGGGGCATGCAGTGTGGGCCGAAGCCCACCTGCATTAAACATGACATTACCTCAGCTGTGATGGGCAATGCAATGGGATATATTTATGTGCCGCCGGTGGCTTCCTGGCACCCACCCATGCTGTCGGTCCACAGGGACTTTACAATAGGGAGTTGTACCTGCCTGTGTCTATGAATTAAAAAGCCCGGTCAGGTTGGGGCATGCAGTGTGGGCCGAAGCCCACCTGCATTTAATCTGACGTTAGCTCTGCTGTCCAGGGCACTGCAATGGGATACATTTATGTACAGCCGGTGGGTTCCAGGGAGCCACCCATGCTGTGGGTGCACACGAAATTCCCATTGCGGAGTTGGGGATTCCCAGTTGTACCTGCCTGTGACTATTTATAAAAAAACGCGGTCTGACTGGGGCATGCAGACACCTTGACAGAATGAATAGTGTGTGGCACATAGGTTCCCCATTGCTATGCCCACGTGTGTAGCTCCTGATGGCGGCACAGGATTATATTTCTCATTGCTTCTGTACAGCATTGTGGGCTATCGCCCCGCCCCTTTTAAAGAGGGTCGCTGCCTAGCCGTGCCAACCCTCTGCAGCGTGTGCCTGCGGTTCCTCCTCATGGCAGACTCACTTATAAATAGACATGAGGGTGGCGTGGCATGAGGGCAGCTGACGGCTGCGCAGGGACAATTTGGTGTGCGCTGTGGACACTGGGTCGTGCAGGGGGGGGGGTTGGGCAGCATGTAACCCAGGAGATGTGGCAGTGGAGTGTCATGCAGGCAGTGATTGTGCTTTGTTGGAGGTAGTGTGGTGCTTAGCTAAGGTATGCATTGCTAATGAGGGCTTTTCAGAAGTAAAAATTGTTGGGAGGGGGGGGGCCCACTCTTGCCGCTATTGTGGCTTAATAGTGGGACCTGGGAACTTGAGATGCAGCCCAACATGTAGCCCCTCGCCTGCCCTATCCGTTGCTGTGTCGTTCCCATCACTTTCTTGAATTGCCCAGATTTTCACAAATGGAAACCTTAGCGAGCATCGGCGATATACAAAAATGCTCGGGTCGCCCATTGACTTCAATGGGGTTCGTTACTCGAAACGAACCCTCGAGCATCGCGGAAATTTCGTCCTGAGTAACGAGCACCCGAGCATTTTGGTGCTCGCTCATCTCTATTCTTTATCTAATGATTTAGATACATTTTTATTAAAGGATTGAGTGAAATGACAAAGCTATTGAGAAAATAAACTATCAACAGCCACAAGACACATTTTAACGTGAAGAAGAACGACAAGGCAGATGAAACATTCATGCTGAAATGGCTCTTAAAATTAATTTATATAATGCATATGATTAATACAAACGATAAAAACGTAGTACACCTAAATTATGATATTAAAAGCCTTTTATAAGAATTACATATTTTAGAGTCTCCATTTTGAATCCAACATCCAACGCAGAAGGAGTATCCCGGGATGGGACTACATGTGCCACCAAGTCCCCCTATAGTGAAGTCACCTAAAGGGAGCCAAACAGATAATTAACTGGCTGAGGGGCAACAGCTATCAGATGGAAGGAATGGTACCTTCAGACCAGTGTGAAGTACTAAGGCCCAATATTAGCATGGGTTAGAAAGAAAGTCTCTGGGCCCTTTCAGCTGTGAGGTCCTAGGACATTTACCACTTGTGTGTCTGCTCAGAACATTAATTAATTTATCTTGCCCATCATGATATCCTCTACTTCAACCAAAACTAGCAGACTATAAACTCTGTGGAAGAGCTTCTAAGCCTCTATCAGTCTGAAATTGCTTAACCTTCATTACAAGTGCCCGTATCTTTAGGAAAGTGCCTTCAGCACAAGCAAAGCCACCATCAGTGCAGCACAGATAGTACTGAAGTCAATGGCTCATGCTAAAGAGTCAATTAAAAGGAGTCTGTGAGGGTGTGGGGGTAGCTTACTAGCTGAAGCGAGCGATCACACAAAGAGAGAGCTCCGCTCAGAACCTGGTGGAAAATGGCCCCCTGCTCTTTTCTAAGCCGCCAGAGTTTCGTTCATCAGAGGGGATCGCCTGTGTTGTGGAGGAAATCATTTTCAACAGCCTCTAGACTCTGCTTGGAGGAGACCACTGGTTAAGCCAGCCGGGGCCTTGCTGCCAGACAACTTCCCGGGCTTTCTTGGTAGGCAAAATTAAAGTTGAAGTCGGTTTCCCATTACAAAAGAAGATGTTTCATTTAGTGCTTAGTGCCAAAAAAACATCAGAGCAAAGGACGCGTTTCAACCAAATGTGGGTCTTGATCACCTTTGAAGAACGTATCATACACATAGATATTTAAAAACACTTGGTTGCAATTAAATTATTTAAAATTACCTGATGGTCAAAGTTTCTAGGAAATTCCCTCTGGGTGTAACATATTTTGATGGGACAATCACAGAGCTTTGCTGGTCTATCAATATATTTATTACTAATAGAGATGAGCGAACGTGTTCGGCTCCGCCCCTTTTCGCCCGAGCACCGAACTTTGCGAGCAATTCCGTGCTCGGGCGAAAAAAGTTCGGGGGTCGCCGTGGCAGCGCGGGGGGGTGCGGCGGGGAGTGGGGGGGAGAGGGAGAGAGAGAGGGCTCCCCCCTGTTCCCCGCTGCTGCCGCCCGCGCCGCCGCGCCTCTCCCCGCCCCCCGGCGCCGGCCGAATCTTTACGCGCGGACACTGAAGTCCTCGGTAAAGCCGGTGTCTGGGTGCGTAAGTGTTCGTTTAGAACACGTTCGCTCATCTCTAATTACTAACAACGTAAATGTTCATATCCAAATATTTTGGTTTGACAGTCCAGCCAAATATGTTGACCCATTATAAGCCAGATGTAAAAGATTGAATGTTCCTGGGAGTTTAGTCTGGCTATGCAGTGGAAGATCAATCAATGCTCCAATAGTAATATTGCTATTCAGGACTCTAGAAAAGCTGGGTCTCCTGAAGGGCACTCCTGATTATCACTGCATAACCAGATAGCCTGGACTTTGTGAACTCTAGGAAAGCTGGGTGCTTTAGATGAGAAATTAGCCTGTTTTCATGGTAGGGAATCTATTTTTACATACATATGCATTAAAATATTCCTCCAAAAGGCTAAGTCTTGAAAATAGTAATTACATCTATTTCTACAGCAGAGGATTCATCACTGTAGGGTTAAATTTGGTGTTCCAGGAAAGCTGGATATCTCAACTGTAAACACCCTCTATTATTCTATACAGCGAGGGAAATGCCACTACAGAAACAAAAAGATTAAAAAATTAAGACTTTGAGAACGCTCAGTGATATAAGACTGTATAACTGGACCATTTACCATTCAGTTTTCTGAGAAAGCTGGGTGTTCTGATTGTAGAGCAACAATACAAAACTGTGTAATTCAATATATTTCATTGAGAACTTTAGGAAAGTTGGATATTCCAAGTCCAATTTGCCTTTCCACACAAGAAGAAGAATAATCATTCCTTTTATTCTATTCTTTGTCCCCTCAGTTATCTATCCTAAAAGGTAGAGGCTTTAAACCAATGTTGTGTGAGAAAAAGGATCTAAGGTCTAAATTTTGCACCCAGCGGTAACTTTACCCTCTTCAAGACTATCCTGGATGTAAACAAGTTTATAAGATCTCTAACAGTCAAACATTTTTCAAAACAAGAAAAAGAAATACGTGATGCAATCCCTCGTTCAAATGAAGCCATCGGGGTCCCAGTGTGTAATGAATATCAGAATAACCATTTAAGTATTGACATTGCTGGATTTACAGGAATTGGAAAGAGAAAGTTATGCACAGGAGGAAGAAGAAATCAAGATTACAGATTAAGAACAAGACCACCTTCATTTTACCCAATGTCATCCAGGGTCAAGTTCCTGGATGACTTCCAATTTGTGATGGAAAAAGAATTAAAGGAGTTACAGAAAAATGTTAAAAAGAAAAAAAAAAATCACACGGGGTAATCTTTCTAAAAATCAGGAAAAAGATTTGAAAAATCTGAAGTACATAAAAAATCTTATAATCAAGGAATCGGACAAGGGGACAATATAGTCATGTTGAACGCTAACCTCTACTCTAAACTGGTCTATGAAATTTTGGATAATAAAGAAGTATATAGAATATTAAGAGTGAACCCTACAGAGGAATGTCTTACCAAATTAAAAAGACTAGTAGAAAGGGGTGTAGAAATAGGGGCTATACAGGCAGTGATTTTTCATTTAAACAAATATATAAGCTTCTTTAAAAGAATTCATCATATGGAGCACGGAATTTTTGCTTGCACATAGTTTTGTCCTGTTTGATAATACATATTTCTTACAGATTTCTGGCGCTCCAGTGGGTTCAAAATTCTCTCCCAACATAGGCAATCTTGTTACGGCATGGTGGGAGAAGCTTTTCATCTTTTAACGTAACAATCTTTTTGTGGCCACATGGTGTGGTATGCTCGCTACATTGATGACATTATTGTTGTGTGGCATAATGATTCTGCAGTGGATTATGGAATTTGTTAAATACATTAATAACAATATACTGAATTTGAGATTTACCAGTACTCGACACCCCAAAGAAGTACCATTTTTAGATTTGATGTTGAGTGGTAATGGGGACACACATGGAGTAAGTACTTCCCTCTTAAGGAAGCCTACAGCAGGAAACAACATTCTTCAAGTTACAAGCTGTCTCCCTAGACACACCATTGAAGCCATCCCAGTAGGGGAGTTAGTTGGAGCCAAAAAAGCTTGCTCAACTAGAGAAACTTTTAAAAAAGCAGAAAATCAGATTTGTCAGAGATTAAAAAAGCGTGGTAACAACATGGCCATTTTAGAGAGTGCTAAAAATAAAGTGGACAAACGGGAACATGAGGATCTATTGAAGGATAAAATTCATAATACCAATACAAGTAAGGAGAAGTTAATTTTTTCAATGTCATTCAGTAATAATTTTTATATCATCAAAAATTTATTTTTTAAATATTTGCCCATACTACAACAAGACGAGATTCTAGAAATGATTATAGAAGGTGGAGTCCTCTATGTTCCTAGAAAAATCAGAAATTTGGGAGATAAATTATCCGATCCATGAGGGGAGGTGAAACTTTAAGTTTATTTAACTTTTTTAAGCTTTTCTGTGATCTAATAGATAGCGGCGATAACGGACCCGGGGACCAGTCACTGCGTTCCCCAGTTAGATCTCCTGGTTCCCGCCTATCTTCCGTAGCCGGGAACCATGCGATTCCAAATGTCCCACATCAATCTTCTCTTCTGTGCATGCACTGCCGCTTTTCCTTTGGCGCACATGCACAGAAGACACCGGAGGGTCAGTTTCGGACTAGTTTATCGGGGAACATCGTGGAAGATGGGTGTTGAATAGTTTCAGCCCCCCTCATGGATGCGATCCATGAGGGGAGCTGATACTCAACTTATTTAAAACTTTTTATTTACTTTATTGCAATCGGCGTTATCCACTGGATAGCGCCGATCGCATGACCAGGATGGCTTCTCGGGGGCCCCCCATGACAGCTCCATGATGGCGGCCACCTCCGGGAACCGACAGCATGGAGCCGTCACGTCCTCAGCCCTTCTTGTTGTGTGGAAAGGCAAATACTAATTCTCTAGAACATAAACCATGACAGGAGGCAGAAAGAAGGGAGCCAGTCCGCCAAAATTGACATCCTTTTTCTCAGCTGTGAATCCTTGTCAAATGGATCCTGCAAATACTACTGTTGTGGACACACCAACAAGCTCTCACAACTCTCCTCTGGCCTCACCTAAGAAGGCTGGTGATTGTCAAATTGCACCAACCTCAACCAAACGCAATATCTCCCTTCTACAGCACAAAACTTTAGGGGGCTGCTCCAGTTTGCCCTTCTAAGATGGTTTCTGACCATATTGCCCCTGATGATCTGAAAGCCATGTTCAAAGACTTAAAGGAAACTATGCAAAAAGACCTCAAGGAAGCTGTATCAACTATCCAGGCAGATATTACAGCAATAGGAAATAGCACTTCTCAATTGAAGGAAAAAATGGAGGAATTTGTAGTCGCCCATAATTCATATAATCATAGAATGGTAGAGTTGTAAGGGACCTCCAGGGTCATTTGGTCCAACCCCCTGCTCAGTGCAGAATTCACTAAATCATCCCAGACAGATATTTGTCCAGCCTTTGTTTTGAACACTTCCATTGAAGGAAAACTTACCCCCTTCCATGTTTCACGTCTGTGCATCTCACAAGCACCACGCTCAGCACGGATGCAGGGTGATGTTCACAACTACTGTAGTAGATAGATATGCTCCAAAGAACAGTGCGCACCACAACTGAAGTACGTGACCCAGAGGAAAAGGCTGTGCGACACCAGAATACTACACTCAGCAACAGGGAACGTATACACTGTAGGAACTAGTCACACACCACACTATACTGAACAGTCGCACCACTCCAGGGAGGAGGAAGCCTGGCCCTAACCTAGCAGGGTGAGGGAGAAGGGTCCCTGCCTAGAAGCGGAGTATTCGTCTCGATAGAGATGGCACTACGGTCTTCATCCTGGGCCCTGACTGTCCCTGAGAGGACCCCTGCAGAAATGAACTGAACAGCAAAGCAAAATAGAAAATAAAAGCAGAAATGCAACTAAAAAGGAACCTTCAGCAACTTATCTGCAAGTAGAAATACACCCAGCACAGTAGAGCTCCAAACTCCAGGGACTGCACTATGGAATAAGCAGTACTGAGCAAGGGGAGGCGTGAGAATACATAGCCACTCCGCACCTGGGAACTGGTAGAGTGAAAGAAAAACCACACCTCCACCCTACTCCCAGGTATGACTAATCGAGCATGCATCCATGCAGCTAAGACAGACAGCACAATCAGTCTCTGCTCATGGTGCATTAACCCTTGTCCTGCAAAACAAGGCAACAGGTCTTGGTCTGTGTCAATGCCAACATGCCACAACGCTGTAGTGACCAACAAGCAGCGACAGTGTGGGAACCTGTTTCACTCATTGATCACTCTCACTGTCAGGTAGTTTTGTGTCTACTTTGTGTCTCCTTCCTTTCAGTTTCATGCCATTGCTTCTAGTCTTACCTTGCATAAATGAGAATAGGGCTGATCCCTCTCCACTGTGACAGCCCTTCAGATATTTGTAGACCATGAGCGAACGTACTCGTCCGAGCTTGATACTCATTCCAGTATTAGCGTGTTCGAGATGCTCGTTACTCGTAACGAGTACCACGCGATGTTCAGGTTACTTTCACTTTCATCTCTGAGACGTTAGCGCGCTTTTCTGGCCAATTGAAAGACAGGGAAGGCATTACAACTTCCCCCTGCGACGTTCAAGCCCAATACCACCCCCCTGCAGTGAGTGGCTGGCGAGATCAGGTGTCACCCGAGTATAAAAATCGGCCCCTCCCGCGGCTCGGCACAGATTTATTCTGACATACTTTAGGGAAAGTGCTGTCTTGGTGGAGCTGCTATAGGGAGAGCGTTAGGAGTATTTTAGGCTTCAAGAACCCCAACGGGTCCTTCTTAGGGCCACATCTAACCGTGTGCAGTACTGTGGAGGCTGCTTTTTGCAGTGTTGCACTTTTTTTTTTTTTGGTATATCGGCCGTGCAGAGCATTGCGCCCTGCAGTAATACTCCAGGGCCAGAAGCGCTTAGGCAGGGACAGAAGACATATTGATTGAATATAGGCAGTGGGCCTTTGCAAAAAAATTTGGGGAAAAAAATCTATTTGGGCTGCCTGTGACTGTCCTCAGTGTTCTGGGTATGTGCTGGGTGTAGTAGTTCTCCAAATTCATACGCAGCCAGCTAAGTGTTACAGCAGGCTTGCGCAAAATTATTTCCTGGCTCTGTCTGGGCTGTTAAATCACCGCTGTATTGCAGATCACAGTGCAACACTCTGCAGTTCTTTGACATACTCCAGGGCCAGAAGCGCTTAGGCACGGACAGAAGACATATTGATTGAATATAGGCAGTGGGCCTTTGCAAAAAAATTTGGGGAAAAAACTCTATTTGGGCTGCCTGTGACTGTCCTCAGTGTTCTGGGTCTGTGCTGGGTGTAGTAGTTCTCCAAATTCATATGCAGCCAGCTAAGTGTTACAGCAGGCTTGCGCAAAATTATTTCCTGGCGTTCCATAAGCGAAGTCAGCCTCCAACCACAGGCCAATAAGCGGCACATTTAATTACAGCATTCTGTTTCTGCATTACTGGTAATACAGCATGCTGAGGGGTAGGGGTAGGCCTAGAGGACGTGGACGCGGCCGAGGACGCGGAGGCTCAAGTCAGGGTATGGGCACAGTCCGAGCTCCTGATCCAGGTGTATCGCAGCCGACTGCTGCGGGATTAGGAGAGAGGCACGTTTCTGGCGTCCCCACATTCATCGCACAATTAATGGGTCCACGCGGTAGACCTTTATTAGAAAATGAGCAGAGTGAACAGGTCCTGTCGTGGATGGCAGAAAGTGCATCCAGCAATCTATCGTCCACCCACAGTTCTGCGCCGTCCACTGCTGCAACTCAGAATCCTCTGGCTGCTGCTCCTCCTTCCTCCCAGCCTCCTCACTTCATTACAATGAGACATTCTGAGGAGCGGGCAGACTCCCAGGAACTGTTCTCGGGCCCCTGCTCAGATTGGGCAGCAGTGGTTCCTCTCCCACCAGAAGAGTTTATCGTGACTGATGCCCAACCGTTGGAAAGTTCCCGGGGTCCGGGGGATGAGGCAGGGGACTTCCGGCAACTGTCTCAAGACCTTTCAGTGGGTGAGGAGGACGATGACGTTGAGACAAAGTTGTCTATCAGTGAGGTAGTAGTAAGGGCAGTAAGTCCGAGGGAGGAGCGCACAGAGGATTCGGAGGAAGAGCAGCAGGACAATGAGGTGACTGACCCCACCTGGTTTGCTACGCCTACTGAGGACAGGTCTTCAGAGGGGGAGGCAAGGGCAGCAGCAGGGCAGGTTGCAAGAGGCAGTGTGGTGTCCAGGGGTAGAGGCAGGGCCAGACCGAATAATCCACCAACTGTTTCCCAAAGCGCCCCCTCACGCCATGCCACCCTGCAGAGGCCGAGGTGCTCAAAGGTCTGGCAGTTTTTCACTGAGAGTGCAGACGACCGACGAACAGTGGTGTGCAACCTTTGTCGCGCCAAGATCAGCCGGGGAGCCACCACCACCAGCCTCACCACCACCAGCATGCGCAGACATATGATGGCCAAGCACCCCACAAGGTGGGACGAAGGCCGTTCACCGCCTCTGGTTTGCACCGCTGCCTCTCCCCCTGTGCCCCAACCTGCCACTGAGATCCAACCCCCCTCTGAGGACACAGGCACTAGCGTCTCCTGGCCTGCACCCACACCCTCACCTCTGCTGTCCTCAGCCCCATCCACCAATGTCTGTCAGCGCACCATCCAGCCGTCGCTAGCGCAAGTGTTTGAGCGCAAGCGCAAGTACGCTGCCACGCACCCGCACGCTCAAGCGTTAAACGTGCACATAGCCAAATTTATCAGCCTGGAGATGCTGCCGTATAGGGTTGTGGAAACGGAGTCCTTCTGGGACCGAGTCAGAGACTGGGACCGCTCACGTCCTACCCACCCCCAGAATTGCGGGCCCCAGCTCGGTGGTGGTATCTGCGGCGGTGTATGCTTCCTCCACTAAAGCACCCTCCTCCTCCTCCTCCTCCTCCAACGCAACCTCTGTCTCGTAATCAAGATGTGTCAGCAGCAGCACGTCGCCAGCAGTCGGTGTCGCGCGGCGTGGCAGCACAGCGGTGGGCAAGCGTCAGCAGGCCGTGCTGAAACTACTCAGCTTAGGAGATAAGAGGCACACGGCCCACGAACTGCTGCAGGGTCTGACAGAGCAGACCGACCGCTGGCTTGCGCCGCTGAGCCTCCAACCGGGCATGGTCGTGTGTGACAACGGCCGTAACCTGGTGGCGGCTCTGCAGCCTCACGCACGTGCCATGCCTGGCCCACGTCTTTAATTTGGTGGTTCAGCGCTTTCTGAAAAGCTACCCACGCTTGTCAGACCTGCTCGGAAAGGTGCGCCGGCTCTGCGCACATTTCCGCAAGTCCCACACGGACGCTGCCACCCTGCGCACACTGCAACATCGGTTTAATCTGCCAGTGCACTGACTGCTGTGCGACGTGCCCACACGGTGGAACTCTACGCTCCACATGTTGGCCAGGCTCTATGAGCAGCGTAGAGCTATAGTGGAATACCAACTCCAACATGGGCGGCGCAGTGGGAGTCAGCCTCCTCAATTCTTTTCAGAAGAGTGGGCCTGGTTGGCAGACATCTGCCTGGTCCTTGGAAAGCTTGAGGAGTCTACCCAGGTGGTGAGCGGCGATGCTGCAATCATTAGCATCACCATTCCTCTGCTATGCCTCTTGAGAAGTTCCCTGCAAAGCATAAAGGCAGACGCTTTGCACTCGGAAACAGTGCCGGGGGAAGACAGTATGTCGCTGGATAGTCAGAGCACCCTCCTCTCTATATCTCAGCGCGGTGAGGTGGAGGAGGAGGAGGATGAGGAGGAGGGGGAAGAGACAGCTTGGCCCACTGCTGAGGGTACACATGCTGCTTGCCTGTCATCCTTTCAGCGTGTATGGCCTGAGGAGGAGGAGGAGGAGGATCCTAAAAGTGATCTTCCTAGTGAGGACAGCCATGTGTTGCGTACAGGTACCCTGGCACACATGGCTGACTTCATGTTAGGATGCCTTTCTCGTGACCCTCGCGTTACACGAATTCTGGCCACTACGGATTACTATAAGGAGAACCTTTCCACTCTCATACCCGAAGAGGAAAGGGGTTCGAGAGTGATGCTATACCACAGGACCCTGCCGGACAAACTGATGGTAAAATTCCCATCCGACAGTGCTAGTGGCCGAAGGCGCAGTTCCGAGGGCCAGGTAGCAGGGGAGCCACGGAGATCAGGCAGCATGTACAGCACAGGCAGGGGAACATTCTCTAAGGCCCTTGACAGCTTTATGGCTCCCCAGCAAGACTGTGTCACCGCTCCCCAGTCAAGGCTGAGTCGGCGGGAGCACTGTAAAAGGATGGTGAGGGAGTACGTAGCCGATCGCACGACCGTCCTCCGTGACGCCTCTGCCCCCTACAACTATAGGGTGTCGAAGCTGGACACGTGGCCTGAACTCGCGCTGTATGCCCTGGAGGTGCTTGCTTGTCTGCTGCACCAGAGAGGGTGTTTAGTGCGGCTGGGGGAATCATCACAGATAAGCGTACCCGCCTGTCAACCGACAGTGCCGACAGGCTTACACTCATCAAGATGAACAAAGCCTGGATTTCCCCAGACTTCTCTTCTTCACCAGCGGACAGCAGCGATACCTAAGCAATACGTAGGCTGCACCCGCGGATGGAAGCATCGTTCTCTATCCCCATCAAAAACGGGGACCTTTTTGCTTCATCAATCTGTGTATAATATTCCTCCTCCTCCTCCTGCTCCTCCTCCTGAAACCTCACATAATCACGCAGAACGGGCAATTTTTCTTAGGCCCACAAGGCTCAGTCATATAATTTTTGTAAACAATTTTTATACGTTTCAATGCTCATTAAAGCGTTGAAACTTTCACCTGAACCAATTTTTATTTTAACTGGGCTGCCTCCAGGCCTAGTTACCAATTAAGCCACATTAACCAAAGCGATTAATGGGTTTCACCTGCCCTCTTGGTTGGGCATGGGCAATTTTTCTGACGGACATTAGTACTGTTGGTACACCAATTTTTGGGGCCCTCGCCTACAGTGTAATCCAATTAATTTTTAGCCCACCTGCATTACAGCTGACGTTACATCAGCTGTGTTGGGCACTGCAATGGGATATATTTATGTACCGCCGGTGGGTTCCAGGGAGCCACCCATGCTGTGGGTCCACAGGGAGTTGTAACTGCATGTGTCCACTTCTAAAGAACCCGAGTCTGACTGGGGCATGCAGTGTGGGCCGAAGCCCACCTGCATTAAACATGACATTACCTCAGCTGTGATGGGCAATGCAATGGGATATATTTATGTACCGCCGGTGGCTTCCTGGCACCCACCCATGCTGTGGGTCCACAGGGAGTTGTAACTGCACGTGTCCACTTCTAAAGAACCCCAGTCTGACTGGGGCATGCAGTGTGGGCCGAAGCTCACCTGCATTAAACATGACATTACCTCAGCTGTGATGGGCAATGCAATGGGATATATTTATGTACCGCCGGTGGCTTCCTGGCACCCACCCATGCTGTCGGTCCACAGGGACTTCACAATAGGGAGTTGTACCTGCCTGTGTCTATGAATTAAAAACCCCGGTCAGGTTGGGGCATGCAGTGTGGGCCGAAGCCCACCTGCATTTAATCTGACGTTAGCTCTGCTGTCCAGGGCACTGCAATGGGATACATTTATGTACAGCCGGTGGGTTCCAGGGAGCCACCCATGCTGTCGGTGCACACGGAATTCCCATTGCGGAGTTGTACCTGCCTGTGACTATTTATAAAAAACCGCGGTCTGACTGGGGCATGCAGACACCTTGACAGAATGAATAGTGTGTGGCACATAGGTTCCCCATTGCTATGCCCACGTGTGCAGCTCCAGATGGAGGTGGCACAGGATTGGTTTTCTCATTGCTTCTGTACAGCATTGTGGACTATCGCCCCGCCCCTTTTAAAGAGGGTCGCTGCCTAGCCGTGCCAACCCTCTGCAGTGTGTGCCTGCTTTTTCTCTGGCAGACGCACTTATAAATAGACATGAGGGTGGCGTGGCATGAGGGCAGCTGAAGGCTGGGCAGGGACACTTTGGTGTGCGCTGTGGACACTGGGTCGTGGGGGGGGGGGGGTTGGGCAGCATGTAACCCAGGAGAAGTGGCAGCGGAGTGTCATGCAGGCAGTGATTGTGCTTTGTTGGAGGTAGTGTGGTGCTTTGCTAATGAGGGCTTTTCAGAAGTAAAAGTTGTTGGGGGGGGCACTCTTGCCGCTATTGTGGCTTAATAGTGGGACCTGGGAACTTGAGATGCAGCCCAACATGTAGCCCCTCGCCTGCCCTATCTGTTGCTGTGTCGTTCCCATCACTTTCTTGAATTGCCCAGATTTTCACAAACGAAAACCTTAGCGAGCATCGGCGATATACAAAAATGCTCGGGTCACCCATTGACTTCAATGGGGTTCGTTATTCGAAACGAACCCTCGAGCATCGCGAAAAGTTCGTCTCGAGTAACGGGCACCCGAGCATTTTGGTGCTCGCTCATCTCTATAGACCACTATTTAGTCTCCTCTCAGCCTTCTTTTTTGCATGCTAAACATTCCGAGACCCTTTAGCCGCTCTTCATAGGACATGATTTGCAGACCGCTCACCATCTTGGTAACTCTTCTCTGAACTTGCTCCAGTTTGTCTGTGTCTAAGTGGGGTGCCCAGAACTGGACACAGTATTCGAGATGAGGTCTGACTGAGGAAGAGTAAAGGTGGATAATTACCTCACGTGATTTAGACTCTATGCTTCTCTTAATACATCTCAGAATTGTGTTTGCCTTTTTGGATGCTGCATCACATTGTTGACTCTGTGATCTATTAGTAGTACAGTAAAAAGGAATCCAACTTCTCTCAGACGATTCTCATGGTAAAAACCAGATCTTTATTATTGTCCAAACATTCAAAACGCGATGTTTCGACCATTAAACTATGGTCTTTGTCAAGCTTATACCACATACATGAATGCACAGAATATGTAGTGACATAAACCAATAGCATAGGAGGTAAACACTCCCAATCAACATTAACAAATTCACAGGTGTTAATCCATAAGTATATCCACTGTGTGTCTTTCCCATCCACTCCATCCAAAGCGTCTAGTTGCTTGGCGTCTCATTGCCTTACTGCGCAGGTGTACAAAGCACCACTTTTTGCGATAGCAGAGAAAACTCCAATGCTATGTCATACAGCAAACTCAATTGTACATGCGCGAGAATACCGAAACTATCGCGCCCTCACAGACAGGACTATAGTGTATTGGGAAATCAGAGGTTTCTGAATCCCTACTGCACCTGTGTAGTACAGGACCACTGCCAGGCTCATTTTTCTTGCCCAGATGTAGGACTTTGCATTTCTCCTTGTTAAATACCATTCTGTTAGTTGCCGCCTACTGTTCAAGCTTTTCTAGATCTTTTTGAATACTCTCTCTCTCTCTTCCCTAGTGTTAGCTATCCCTCCTAGCTTTGTGTCGTCGGCAAATTTGATCAGTTTCCCATTAATTTCCTCCTCCAGATCATTTATAAAAATGTTGAACAACACTGGGCCGAGGACAGAGCCTTAAGGTACCCCACTTGATATATTCTTCCACTTGGATGTACAGCCATTTATGACCACTCTTTGAGTACGATCTCTCAGCCAGTTGTGAATCCAACTAACAGTTACCTTGTCAATCTCATATTTGGTCATTTTTTCAATAACTATGGTATGGGATACTTTGTCAAATGCTTTGCTAAAGTCAAGATATACTATATCCACCATACTTCCCTGATCAACCCAGCCAGTGATTCTGTCATAGAAGGAAATTAGATTTGTCTGGCATGACTTGTTTGTTACAAACCGATGCTGGCTCTGGTTAATTACTCCATTTTCATCCAAGTCATTGCATACATGCTGTTTAATAATTTCCCGGCAAAGAAGTCAGGCTCACAGGCCTGTAGTTTCCTGGATCCACCTTCTTCCCTTTTTTAAAGATAGGGACAACATTTGCTCTTTTCCAATCTTTTTTAACTTTTCCTATTCTCCAGGAATTTTCAAAGATTATGGCGAGTGGTTCAGCAATTACCTCTGCTGTTTCCTTTACTATCCTAGGATGTAATTCATTTGGACCTTCAAACTTCAATTAATTTAAGTTAGCTAAGTGTTCCCACATCATATCTCTGCTTAAAGATAGCCTGCATTCTTTTATTTATGTTCCATCTACTTTCTGAGTAGATCTAATTCCTTAGTAGATGCCCACAATAAAGTAGAAGATGGTATTGCTACCATAAAACAGAAATTGGAGGGCAGATTGAAGAGAGATAACAACTGTTTTAGAAATAGCCCAGAATCTGTCAATGACTCTCAACTCAAAGAATTTCTCACTGATCTCTTCGTAGCTATTATTCTGAATGCTCACAAGTTTGATCCTTTGATTAATAGAGTCTACAGAGTGCCTAAACCAAAAAACTTACCAGTAGGGGTCCCTAGAGATGTACTGACTAGACTCCAATTGTACCATTTTAAGGATATAATAAAATAATCTAACAGAAAATTGTTGCCTCTGCGCTACTTATACGATTCCCCCATTCGAAAAGAAAAAAAACCTCAATCCTAGGTCTGGAGGTTTATTCTACTAAAAATAAGGAGAGGTAACATGCCTCTTTTAAAAACAAACAAACATATAGTAAATGGTATACAAATGAAATGCGTTTCGGTGTAATAAACTCCTTTGTCAAGCATAAGTCATCACAAATTGTCATCGCTATATATAGGATAAATTGCAAATAACAAAATTCCATACCATGTGGTGAGGGAGGGACGAGTGCAGACCGTGTGTTCCAGTGCAGAGCGCCATCTTTGGCATGGGGTGATGAAGTGTTCCTGATAGCTGCGTCATCAATGTGCCCTGGAACGCACGATGCATCCCAAAAGCGTGTCGCATGATGTACCTCTAGCGGCTATGTCATCCTGGACCTTTTGAAACGCATCGGTGCGCTTCAAAGGAGCGTGTCACGTGGTGGCTGTGATGCCGCGACGTAACCTCTCTCTCTTCCTTAGTAATAGAACGCAACGTGCGCTTCATTCAAACGTGGATTTAACTCTGTTCAGTAATGTCATGTAACAGATAGTATGGAGAAACAACATTATGAACAATTATATTCTATCACTTTATAACAATAAAAGGGAGGAATATGAAAAGTGTTTAAGTGGACTCACCATACTGGGTGAATACTGTAGATGTTCTATAACGTTTAACATTTTTTCTATCACCTGTAAAAAAGAGAAATATATACAAAGAATAATATAATTATATGTTCATATAAATATTATACCCCTAACATTCTAAAAATACTCATAATAAAATTATATTCAAATCAACTGTCAATATCTCTGACTGAATAGGCTCAAAATAGGGTAACATTTTATTATGTATACTAATATGCTTTATTATATTTATATTTTATTTGCAATTTATCCTATTTTAAGCTGGTATCATCGATTCCTAGCTCAATGACAATCAATAACTTATTTCATAAATCTAGGTTGAAAAAGTATGCTGACTCAGGTAATCGTTCATCTCCATAGGCTCCGCTAGTGTGGATAGAGATGTTCATTTTGAGGTAGGTCGCATAGTGGACTCTCGCCTAGTTAGAAGATCTCTCTAGTATTTGGTGCAGTGGCGTGGCTATGCTCCTGAGGAAAGGACGTGGGTGCTGGCTAGAGATGAGCGAGCGTACTCGTCCGAGCTTGATACTCGTTCGAGTATTAGGGTGTTCGAGATGCTCGTTACTCGAGACGAGTACCATGCGATGTTCGAGTTACTTTCACTTTCATCTCTGAGACGTTAGCGCGCTTTTCTGGCCAATATAAAGACAGAGAAGGCATTACAACTTCCCCCTGAGACGTTCAAGCCCTATACCACCCCCCTGCAGTGAGTGGCTGGTGAGATCAGGTGTCACCCGAGTATTAAAATCTGCCCGCCCGCGGCTCGCCACAGATGCATTCTGACATAGTTCAGGGAAAGTGCTGTTGATGCCGGAGCTGCTATAGGGAGAGCGTTAGGAGTGATTTTAGGCTTCAAGAACCCCAACGGTCCTTCTTAGGCCATAGAAATCGCAGATCGCACCTATCTGCGATCTGCGATTCCTGTTCTCTTCTCTATATGCGCTCAATGGGGCCGGCGGCAGCAGCGCCGACCCCATTGAGAACATATAGAAGACAAAACATTCTTCTCTGCCACAGCTGTAACAGCTGTGGCAGAGAAGAACGATGTTTGCCCATTGAATTCAATGGAGCCGGCAATACAGCAGGTTCCACTGAAAGCAATGGGCTGCCGGCGTGCGCGGGATGAATTGTCAGGAAGGGCTTAAATATATAAGCCCTTCCCTGCAATTCATCCAGAAATGTGTAAAAATAAAAAAAATATACGCCGGTATATACGGTATAAGGCGACGGGGCGTATAAGACGACCCCCCCAACTGTCACCTTATACACCGGGAATACAGCGGAGCAAAAAATATATAAGCCCTTCCCGACAATTCATTCCGCGCACGCCGGCAGCCCATTGCTTCCAGTGGAACCTGCTGTATTGCTGGCTCCATTGAATTCAATGGGCTAACATCGTTCTTCTCTGCCACAGCTGTTACAGCTGTGGCAGAGGAGAACGATCTTTATGCTGACAGTGCGGGGGGGGGGCACTCTTGCCGCTATTGTGGCTTAATAGTGGGACCTGGGAACTTGAGATGCAGCCCAACATGTAGCCCCTCGCCTGCCCTATCCGTTGCTGTGTCGTTCCCATCACTTTCTTGAATTGCCCCGATTTTCACAAATGAAAACCTTAGCGAGCATCGGCGATATACAAAAATGCTCGGGTCGCCCATTGACTTCAATGGGGTTCGTTACTCGAAATGAACCCTCGAGCATCGCGATAATTTCGTCCCGAGTAACGAGCACCCGAGCATTTTGGTGCTTGCTCATCTCTAATGCTGGCAGCAGACATCCTTGCGGACCGCTTAGATAGAAATTTCCCCAGACTGAATCCTAAACTACCTGTTTCTAAGGGTCCTTGGGCCCCTTCTGGAAGGGTGGTACTGTTGCAGTGGTGCTGAGATCGCTGCTGGATTGAAAAAAGTCCGATGTGGGTTTTAAAATTGGTTTGGCATCTTCTAGCTCAGTAGGTGTGACATAATGTAGTCACATCTGTGGGTGATTAGCTGGCTATTTACATGGGCTCGATAGTGAGCAAGGTACTGTGAATTGCCAGTTACTTGCTGTTTGAACTGGTAGTAAGTGGCTTCAGTGGACAGCGTGTTCTCTGCTGTTACATGGACAGAGGATGGCTCCGTGTGCTGTTGCTTCACCACCAGCTAAGTGTGGTGTTTCATTTGATTTTCCTTTTGGGGTTTTGCTTTGTCCTTTATTTTGTTGGCCAAGCAGGGTTACTTAGGTCCCAGGAACGAGTGCAGGCCCACATCTATCGAAGCAATCAGTCTGCCGCACTAGGCAGGGCCCTGTCCCTCACTGTCCCGTATTTAGGGAAAGACTTTCCCATTTATTTACTTTGTGTTGCTTGGGGCTGTTACCATTTGGGCTATTTTTGTGTATATCCGCAGGTGCAGGTCCAGCACGTCATTTGCGGATGTAACAGGAATTTTCTGACAGACACCTTACAACACTCTTAAACTACATAGATCACATACAGAATTTGCTTAAATCACACTTTTTCCTTTTTAATAGTTTATTTTCTTTCTATTTATTAGACTTTATTACATTATTCCAAAGGTGGTCATACACACTAAACAGAAATAGGTAGATGGTTGAACAACTTTTGAACAACAATTGCCTGGTGATCATTTGTTTTTGCAGACATAGCCATACACATTTTGCTCCTATTTGCTGTTCCAGTTGTTGAAACTGGTCATGCATGTTTAGTGACATCGGGTGATGGATGGACAATCTTTCTGGGACTGTTTTTTCAGAGAAAAATGCCTCATAAATGAAAGATCTTTAATTACAATAAAAGATCTTTTGTTCTGCAGTTGGACAAACATTTCAAATGCAGCAAACTTCTTTCCAACGATCATTTTGGTTGAAATCATCCATCTTTATCAACTTTAGTGTAATGTGTATGGGCAGCTTTAGTGTCAATGAATAGGTGTATTCTGCACATTAACAAGGAGAGGTTATTGGGTGGACTACAGTTTTGTGTATGTCATTCTCAAAGAACTTACCAAAATCAAATGATTTTGGTAAGTTCTTTGAGAATGACATACACAAAACTGTTGCCAACTTATTTCCCAATTAGTTTGCTATAATGAATGTGATATATATATATATATATATATTTTTTTTTTTATATATATATTTTGTGAGGGATTAGCGTTTAGGATCGGTAGCAACCTGGGCATAAGCAGTCAGAGACAGTGACACATGGGATAAAGTCTTTAGTCCAGGCTTTGCCTGGGTTTATTTCCAAGCAAACAAAGCAAAATACAGGCCTTTACTTCAGGCCAACAGAAATTAAGCCTGCTTGTCTGAGCACTTACTATACATGGAGCGTCCCTGTCTACACACTGGTAACCAAATGGCTCCTGCACACAGCCAGCCAGGACTCTCAGACCTGCAAAGGTCTCAGCCCCCCTCTAGGCCCTGTAGGCCCCGGCTTTATAAGGGCCTGGTACCAGCCTCACCTGGTACGTGGGAGTGGCCATCCCACCCTTCACTTTGGTCACTCCAGGAAAAGCCGGCCCGGATTATGCGGCTTGGAGCCACTTACTTGCTACAACGTGTTAGTAGCTTAATGCTACTAACACTATACTGCCGGCTTCCTCCACCGAGCCCAGGCTGCTCGGTGGCACGTATCTGCCCAAGCGCTCCCCAAAGCAGCATAGGAGAGCATCCTAGGCGAAACATACCTGCCCTCCAGCACCTTGCCGGTCACCGTCTCACAATATATATATATATATATATATATATATATATTTCTTTTTGTAAACCTGGTGTCCATATCATACTCTGGTTCCTGTGTCACTAGCCCCTATCACAACACATTCTATCAACAATAACAATCACTAGAGGTCATCAGAGTACAGACAAAACAAAATTGCACAGTTGCAAGAAGTAAAACAGCCACAAGATGGCATGCAAAAATCATCTTACAAAATCACAAAACCTTTCAGAGACTTCGATGAGATCATCTGGTTGTAAACTTCTTATTTGTACATTTAATAGACTTCTTTAGTATGGTAATTAAGCATTTAAAACAATTAAATACTGTGGGTGAATAAAGGCCCATTTACACGCAAAGACAATCTTTCAAACGAGTGAAAAATTGAAAGTTTTGCATAAAGTGTTAATAGATACTAATGTCCATTAACACTTTATCTTCTTCATTTGCGTGTAAAAGAGCCCCCACCAGCTGTTTGCAGAGCCCAGCATGTAGGCTGGGCTCTACACACAGCTGTATTATTCTCGCATGGGCTGCTGGCAGAATACAATGTACTCTGCCAACTTCTGTGGAGAACACAGCATGTGGTCTGTTGAGAGATAAAGTATCTTTCTACGGCTGAACAATGGATTTTAATCTCACCTTAAAATCATCTTCAGAAGAAAAGTGCACAATGACCGCGTTTACACGCAACAGTTATCCATCATTTGCAGTTGTTTTAGGGATTTTCAGCGATAATTATTGCAAGTAAATGGACCTTAATGTGAGTTATTTGTCCCATTTTTGTGGACGGATGATCAAGTCTCAACACACAATTCTTTTCAAATCTGATTTTGCTATTATGCCTATGTTTATAAGTGTGCTGCTTAGCTATTATGTTGTCTGACGTACAAGCTTTCAGTAAGATAAATGTTCTGTAGCATAAACATCTAGTCCTTTATCATTTACAATGGCCTTCTACATTTCCTAAAGAAGTGCAAGAAACTTGCTTATCATGGGCAGCAGAGAGTCCTCTAGTTTCTACTTTTCCTTACAAAAAAAACTATAACATCCAGCCACCAGTGCTTTGTTTTTTCAAAACTTAGCCTTACTGATCAGCCATCGGGCAGGCATTTTTTAACAAGCCTAACTACCCTTCTGCTTATCAGCCCAGGATTACCTGGAGTGTGCCTGAACAGAGGGTGAAGAAGGGTCCATTAAGTCCTGCCTTCTCCAACACTCTGCAGAGAGTTCTGTCTCTGACCCACCTAAGCCCCTCAAAATGTGCTATGGACAAGTTAGGCTATGTTCTTATCTGCACTGGAGGCTCCATTCAGTGATTAGGTACAGATCTCGCATAAAGTCACAAACAAAATAGCGCATCATGTATTTCATATGGGAAAATATCGAGTGATATGTCAAAAGCTGGATGGGCCTCTGTTGCAGCGGTTCTGAGATTGCTGCCATGCTGATAGTCTGGTGCAGGTGGTTCTCCATCTTCTGGCTCCAGTGGGTATGGTGTTAGATGAGACGTGCTTAGCTGCACCTGTGGGTAATTGTCAAGGCTATTTAGCTCAGCTGATGCTGAGCTGAAATGCTGTTGATTCTTCAGTCTAGCTCTGACTGTGATCTCAATCAGAGCTTGGTCCTGGATCTCTAATTTGCCGCATCTCAAAACCAAGTTGTGTTTGTTTTCATTTCTATAGAGTTTCTTATGTTATTTCCCTGTCCCACATAGAGTTAACTAAAGGCCAAGGTATGAGATCAGGTACGTCCTTGTCAAGACAAATTTCCTGCGCTTAGGCAGGTCCCATCCCTGAGTTTATTTAGATAGGGAAAGAGTTCCCATGTTTTGATTTATAATTGTTTTGACACAGTTTGCTGAAAAAGCCAAAAATGCAATACCTGCGTCTGCAAAGCAGACACGGTCACCATAGGCAGGATCACCATAAGGCAGGCACAATTGCCACCGGCACAATCGCCGTAGGGCAGGCGCAACCGCCATAAGCCCTAAAGATATGCAGTCAGCCAGACAATGATGTGAAGGAGCAACTTGTTCATCGCAGGCTAATATGCAGTCACCCACTCGTGATTTATAGTGAGTTAGCGTAAGTACTGACGGACGCGGTGTGGCCTCGACGTGGCCCGTCAGCCTATGTGTTTTGGCCAAAATGCAGTACCAACACCCGCATTTTATTAGTATGCATTAGTATTTTTGTATGTAGTTTGCTAGTTGTTGGGGGAGCCCAAGATGTCAGCCAGCGTGGCCCACTTTAGAGATACAGGGCAACCCACTGTTATATCAGTGAGAGTTGATATCCTGTATGGTGGGTCACCATCCATCTGTGGCTGGCATCTTTGGTATCGTTCAAATGTGCAGGCTATTATTATATGCAGTCGCTCCTCCCCAATCTGGGTTGGATGAGTGGGTAACTGCATATTAGCCTGCAATGAACCAGTTGCTCCTCCACATCATTGTCTGGCTGACTGCATATCTTTAAGGCTTATGGCGGTTGCACCTGCCCTACGGCGATTGTGCCTGCCTTATGGCAATCGTGCCTATGGCGACCGTGTCTGCTTTGCAGACTTAGGTATTGCATTTTTGGCTTTTTCAGTGAATAACGTCTTTGTTGTTTTTCTCACCTCTGTGATTTTTGACACAGTTTGGGTGCATTTGTGTGAGATCTGAGGGTTGTGGATCCAGCACGCCCTAAGTGGACGTGACAGCCGTGTTATGGTGAATGGGATCCATCGACCACCATTCAAGTCCAGCATGTGCTAGATGTGGCACTTCCAGTTTTTCCTTGTTCTTCTCGTAGGATGGAGCCAAACAATTAAACCCTACAGCGTAACTGTTAATCCTTACCTTAAATAGAAGCAAAATGGAATCACAGTGAGGATGATGAGATTAACACTCATATAGACTACAAATGAAGGGTAATGAATAGAGATGAGCGAGCACCAAAATGCTCGGGTGCTCGTTACTCGGGACGAAATTATCGCGATGCTCGAGGGTTCGTTTCGAGTAACGAACCCCATTGTAGTCAATGGGCGACCAGAGCATTTTTGTATATCGCCGATGCTCGCTAAGGTTTTCATTTGTGAAAATCTGGGCAATTCAAGAAAGTGATGGGAACAACACAGCAACGGATAGGGCAGGCGAGGGGCTACATGTTGGGCTGCATCTCAAGTTCCCAGGTCCCACTATTAAGCCACAATACCGGCAAGAGTGGGTCCCCCTCTCCCAACAACTTTTACTTCTGAAAAGCCCTCATTAGCAATGCATACCTTAGCTAAGCACCACACTACCTCCAACAAAGCACAATCACTGCCTGCATGACACTCCACTGCCACTTCTCCTGGGTTACATGCTGCCCAACCCCCCCCCCCCCCCCTGCACGACCCAGTGTCCACAGCGCACACCAAACTCTCCCTGCGCAGCCTTCAGGTGCCCTCATGCCACGCCACACTCATGTCTATTTATAAGTGCGTCTGCCATGAGGAGGAACCGCAGGCACACACTGCAGAGGGTTGGCACGGCTAGGCAGCGACCCTCTTTAAAAGGGGCGGGGCGATAGTCCACAATGCTGTACAGAAGCAATGAGAAATCCAATCCTGTGCCACCTCCATCAGGAGCTGCACACGTGGGCATAGCAATGGGGAACCTATGTGCCACACACTATTCATTCTGTCAAGGTGTCTGCATGCCCCAGTCTGACCGCGGTTTTTTATAAATAGTCACAGGCAGGTACAACTCCGCAATGGGAATTCCGTGTGCACCCACAGCATGGGTGGCTCCCTGGAACCCACCGGCGGTACATAAATATATCCCATTGCATTGCCCATCACAGCTGAGGTAATGTCGTGCTTAATGCAGGTGGGCTTCGGCCCACACTGCATGCCCCAGTCAGACTGGGGTTCTTTAGAAGTGGACACATGCAGTTACAACTCTGTGTGGACCGACAGCATGGGTGGGTGCCAGGAAGCCACCGGCGGTACATAAATATATCCCATTGCATTGCCCATCACAGCTGAGGTAATGTCGTGCTTAATGCAGGTGGGCTTCGGCCCACACTGCATGCCCCAGTCAGACTGGGGTTCTTTAGAAGTGGACACATGCAGTTACAACTCCGTGTGGACCCACGGCATGGGTGGCTCCCTGGAACCCACCGGCGGTACATAAATATATCCCATTGCAGTGCCCAACACAGCTGATGTAACGTCAGCTGTAATGCAGGTGGGCTAAAAATTAATTGGATTACACTGTAGGCGAGGGCCCCCAAAAATTGGTGTACCAACAGTACTAATGTACCTCAGAAAAATTGCCCATGCCCAACCAAGAAGGCAGGTGAAACCCATTAATCGCTTTGGTTTATGTGGCTTAATTGGTAACTAGGCCTGGAGGCAGCCCAGTTAAAATAAAAATTGGTTCAGGTGAAAGTTTCAACGCTTTAATGAGCATTGAAACGTATAAAAATTGTTTACAAAAATTATATGACTGAGCCTTGTGGGCCTAAGAAAAATTGCCCGTTCTGCGTGATTATGTGAGGTTTCAGGAGGAGGAGCAGGAGGAGGAGGAGGAATATTATACATAGATTGATGAAGCAAAAAGGTCCCCGTTTTTGATGGTGATAGAGAATGATGCTTCCATCCGCGGGTGCAGCCTACATATTGCTTAGGTATCGCTGCTGTCCGCTGGTGAAGAAGAGAAGTCTGGGGAAATCCAGGCTTTGTTCATCTTGATGAGTGTAAGCCTGTCAGCACTGTCGGTTGACAGGCGGGTACGCTTATCCGCTTATAGCGTCTGACAAGACGCTAGCCGCAGGACAAGCAAGCACCTCTAGGGCGTACAGCGCGAGTTCAGGCCACGTGTCCAGCTTCGACACCCAGTAGTTGTAGGGGACAGAGGCGTCACCGAGGACGGTCGTGCGATCGGCTACGTACTCCCTCACCATCCTTTTACAGTGCTCCCGCCAACTCAGCCTTGACTGGGGACCGGTGACACAGTCTTGCTGGGGAGCCATAAAGCTGGCAAAGGCCTTGGATAATGGTCCCCTGCCTGCGCTGTACATGCTGCCTGATCTCTGCGCCTCCCCTGCTACCTGGCCCTCGGAACTGCACCTTCGGCCACTAGCGCTGTCGGATGGAAAGTTTACCATCAGTTTGTCCACCAGCGCCCTGTGGTATAGCATCATTCTGGAACCCCTTTCCTCTTCGGGAATGAGAGTGGAAAGGTTCTCCTTATACCATGGGTCGAGCAGTGTGTACACCCAGTAATCCGTAGTGGCCAGAATGCGTGTAACGCGAGGGTCACGAGAAAGGCATCCTAACATGAAATCAGCCATGTGTGCCAGGGTACCTGTACGCAACACATGGCTGTCCTCACTAAGAAGACCACTTTCGGGATCCTCCTCCTCCTCCTCCTCCTCCTCCTCCTCCTCCTCCTCCTCCTCCTCCTCCTCTGGCCATACACGCTGAAAGGATGACAGGCAAGCAGCATGTGTACCCTCAGCAGTGGGCCAAGCTGTTTCTTCCCCCTCCTCCTCATGCTCCTCCCCCTCCTCCCCCTCCTCAACGCGCTGAGATATAGACATGAGGGTGCTCTGACTATCCAGCGACATACTGTCTTCCCCCGCCTCCGTTTCCGAGTGCAAAGCGTCTGCCTTTATGCTTTGCAGGGAACTTCTCAAGAGGCATAGCAGAGGAATGGTGACGCTAATGATTGCAGCATCCCCGCTCAGCATCTGGGTAGACTCCTCAAAGTTTCCAAGGACCTGGCAGATGTCTGCCAACCAGGCCCACTCTTCTGTAAAGAATTGAGGAGGCTGACTCCCACTACGCCGCCCATGTTGGAGTTGGTATTCCACTATAGCTCTACGCTGCTCATAGAGCCTGGCCAACATGTGGAGCGTAGAGCTCCACCGTGTGGGCACGTCGCACAGCAATCGGTGCACTGGCAGATTAAACCGATGTTGCAGGGTCCGCAGGGTGGCAGCATCCGTCTTGGAGTTGCGGAAATGTGCGCTGACCCGGCGCACCTTTCCGAGCAGGTATGACAAGTGTGGGTAGCTTTTCAGAAAGCGCTGAACCACCAAATTAAAGACATGGGCCAGGCATGGCACGTGCGTGAGGCTGCCGAGCTGCAGAGCCTCCACCAGATTACGGCCGTTATCACACACGACCATGCCCGGTTGGAGGCTCAGCGGCGAAAGCCAGCGGTCGGTCTGCTCTGTCAGACCCTGCAGCAGTTCGTGGGCCGTGTGCCTCTTCTCTCCTAAGCTGAGTAGTTTCAGCACGGCCTGCTGACGCTTGCCCACCGCTGTGCTGCCGTGCCGCGCGACACCGACTGCTGGCGACGTGCTGCTGCTGACACATCTTGATTGCGAGACAGAGGTTGCGTAGGAGGAGGAGGAGGAGGGTGGTTTAGTGGAGGAAGCATACACCGCCGCAGATACCACCACCGAGCTGGGGCACGCAATTCGGGGGGTGGGTAGGACGTGAGCGGTCCCAGGCTCTGACTCTGTCCCAGCCTCCACTAAATTCACTCAATGTGCCGTCAGGGAGATATAGTGGCCCTGCCCGCCTGTGCTTGTCCACGTGTCTGTTGTTAAGTGGACCTTGGCAGTAACCGCGCTGGTGAGGGCGCGTACAATGTTGCGGGAGACGTGGTCGTGCAGGGCTGGGACGACACATCGGGAAAAGTAGTGGCAACTGGGAACCGAGTAGCGCGGGGCAGCCGCCGCCATCATGCTTTTGAAAGCCTCCGTTTCCACAAGCCTATACGGCAGCATCTCCAGGCTGATCAATTTGGCAATGTGCACGTTTAACGCTTGAGCGTGCGACTGCGTGGCGGCGTACTTGCGCTTGCGCTCAAACAGTGGCGCTAGCGACGTCTGGACGCTGCGCTGAGAGACATTGCTGGATGGGGCCGAGGACAGCGGAGGTGAGGGTGTGGGTGCAGGCCAGGAGACGGTAGTGCCTGTGTCCTCAGAGGGGGGTTGGATCTCAGTGGCAGGTAGGGGCACAGGGGGAGAGGCAGTGGTGCAAACCGGAGGCGGTGAACGGCCTTCGTCCCACCTTGTGGGGTGCTTGGCCATCATATGCCTGCGCATGCTGGTGGTGGTGGCTCCCCAGCTGATCTTGGCGTGACAAAGGTTGCACACCACTGTTCGTTGGTCGTCAGGCGTCTCTGTGAAAAACTGCCACACCGTAGAGCACCTTGACCTCTGCAGGGTGGCATGGCGCGAGGGGGCGCTTTGGGAAACAGTTGGTGGATTATTCGGTCTGGCCCTGCCTCTACCCCTGGCCACCGCACTGGCTCGGCCTGTGCCCACACCCTGACTTGGGCCTCCCCGTCCTCGCCCGCGTCCACGTCCTATAGGCCTACCCCTACCCCTCAGCATGCTGTATTACCAGTAGTGCAGAAACAGAACGCTGTAATTAAATGTGCCGCTTATTGGCCTGTGGTTGGAGGCTGACTTTGCTTACGGAACGCCAGGAAATAATTTTGCGCAAGCCTGCTGTAACACTTAGCTGGCTGCGTATGAATTAGGAGGACAACTACACCCAGCACAGACCCAGAACACTGAGGACAGTCACAGGCAGCCCAAATAGATTTTTTTCCCCAAATGTTTTTGGAAAGGCCCACTGCCTATATACACTGTATATGTCTTCTCTCTCTGCATCACCACTACTGGCCCTGGAGTATGTCAAATAACTGCAGACTGTTGCACTGTGGACTGGAATACAGCGGTGATTTAACAGCGAACACAGAGCCAGGAAATAATTTTGCGCAAGCCTGCTGTAACACTTAGCTGGCTGCGTATGAATTAGGAGGACAACTACACCCAGCACAGACCCAGAACACTGAGGACAGTCACAGGCAGCCCAAATAGATTTTTTTCCCAAAATGGCCCACTGCCTATATACACTGTATATGTCTTCTGTCCCTGCCTCACAATATATGTCTTCTGTCCCTGCCTCACCACTACTGGCCCTGCACTATGTATAATTACTGCAGGGCACAATGCTCTGCACGGCCGATATACAAAAAAAAAAAATGTGCAACACTGCAAAAAGCAGCCTCCACAGTACTGCACACGGTTAGATGTGGCCCTAAGAAGGACCGTTGGGGTTCTTGAAGCCTAAAATCACTCCTAACGCTCTCCCTATAGCAGCTCCAGCAAGACAGCACTTTCCCTGAACTATGTCAGAATGCATCTGTGGTGAGCCGCGGGAGGGGCCGATTTTTATACTCGGGTGACACCTGATCTCACCAGCCACTCACTGCAGGGGGGTGGTATAGGGCTTGAACGTCACAGGGGGAAGTTGTAATGCCTTCCCTGTCTTTCTATTGGCCAGAAAAGCGCGCTAACGTCTCAGAGATGAAAGTGAAAGTAACTCGAACATCGCGTGGTACTCGTCACGAGTAACGAGCATCTCGAACACGCTAATACTCGAACGAGTATCAAGCTCAGACGAGTACGTCTAGTAATGAACCCAAAGTCAATAAAATGAAAAAAAAAATGCTTTCTTTCTTCAACAGATATAATCTAGAGAAAATAAATGAAATACTGAAAATGCCCTCTGCTAAATACTATTGTGGTATGAGAAAAATAATATTGTAACAACTGTTAGTGTTTTCTGTTATTGCACTTACTTACAGACTGCACTGTATTTACAGATAAAAAATACGCAGTTTCAATTGGTATCCAAAAACAAAGTGCAACTCTAGGCTCGGTGCCAAAAACTTTACAGCTTAATGATCAGCAATACACCATAGCTGGTGCAGTATCTTATCATCAATACACAACTGATGAGAATAATGGGCATTACACAGCATACATTTATGACCCAACTACTTGGTACATGTACGACGATATGTTGAATAAAAGAAGAGTCGCACTAGATGATGAACCAATTGAGCCACACTTAATAATGTATGTTGATAAAAAATAAGATTTTATCCTGTAATGAAAAGAATCAAGAATTTCTCAATAGTTCTGAACAGAACTCTTAGTTATTATGTGTAAACTCAAGTTATTAAGTATAAATAATTTTATTGTAAAGTGATTATAAAGTTATTATGTGTAACTAATTTTTTGGGAAATCTCGCAATTTTATAAGAGTTCTGGGTAGCACCTCAAGAATTCTAAAGAAAACTCTTAATGCTTAAAGCTCTAGAACCCATATTTACAAAGCTCTCGCTGATTTTCAGATGCCGAATCGAAAAATTTCAAAGTTATTACGTGCAAATAATTTTTGGGGAAATCCAGCGATTTTATAAGAGTTCTGGGTAGCACTTCAAGAGTTCTGAAGAAAACTCTTAATGCTCAAGCTCTAGAACCCATATTTACAAAGCTCTCGCTGATTTTCAGATGCCGATCGAAAAATTTCAAAGTTATTATGTGCAAATAATTTTTGGGGAAATCCTGCATTTTTATAACAGTTCTGGGTTGCACCCCAAGAGTTATGAAGAAGACTCTTAATGCTCAAAGCTCTGGAACCCATATTTACAAAGTTCTTGCTGATTTTCAGATGCCGAATCGAAAAATTTCAAAGTTATTACGTGCAAATAATTTTTGGGGAAATCCAGCGATTTTATAAGAGTTCTGGGTAGCACTTCAAGAGTTCTGAAGAAAACTCTTAATGCTCAAGCTCTAGAACCCATATTTACAAAGCTCTCGCTGATTTTCAGATGCCGGATCGAAAAATTTCAAAGTTATTATGTGCAAATAATTTTTGGGGAAATCCTGCATTTTTATAACAGTTCTGGGTTGCACCCCAAGAGTTATGAAGAAGACTCTTAATGCTCAAAGCTCTGGAACCCATATTTACAAAGTTCTTGCTGATTTTCAGATGCCGGATCGAAAAATTTCAAAGTTATTATGTGTAACTAATTTTTGGGGAAATCCTTCGATTTTATAAGAGTTCTGGGTAGCACCTCAAGAGTTCTGAAGAAAGGTCTTAATGCTCGAAGCTCTAGAACCCAAATTTACAATGTTCTCGCTGATTTAGTGATATCATTTTTTGAAGTTAGCAGCCCCGAGATACATTTGTTGATTTTTTTGCTTCATTTGCTAGAACGATTTTTAAAATTAACTCTAGAACTAGTTGGGGTGCATCCAGAACTTTTGAAAAAATTTACTTTTTTGAAAGATGGGGTGCTGACTTCACAGAGGTCCCTCTGGGTCCCATGTTGACACTACCGTGTTTCCCCGAAAGTAAGACAGTGTCTTACTTTCTTTTTATCCCCAAAATCCCCACTATGTCTTACTTTCGGGGTATAATAAGAAAGACGTCAGGCAGCAGGTTTGGTGCGGTTGTATTTTATGCATTCATGAGAATACACAGATAGTAATGCCTCCTCAACACACAAGATGGCGACGTTTCGACTCTAAAGCATGAGTCTTTGTCAAGCTAGTTACACGTTAACACAACCTATGCTCTTATACGCCCCTTCACCAATCACATAATAATCATTAAAAAGATAAAGTGGAACAGGTGTGTTTCTTACCTCAGAGCTGGATTCCCATGGTGAACTTCACAGCCCATAGAATACATAGCTGGCGCACGCCATTGCAGTCATGTGTGTAACCCGGAAGTGCCTAACCTCAGATTGCTGGGAGAGCCCATGACAGGTCATCCTCCGTTGCCACAATAACCAGTAATCATTAATCATTCCCCCTGAGGATAGAGCAGAGCACAGCTGCGAGTTCTCGCGATAGCTGTGTCCCAGCTCTGTGCTTGCTATGAGTCACGCTCCACTCTGCACATAAGCAAAGTCCATCACTATGGTAACCGAAGCCTCTGCCTTCCTATGGAGTGTTAGATCTGCTTGAATGGTATGACGTGTTCTCAAAGCACCAGATCTGGTCATCACAGGGTCCTAGTGCCGACATATCTATCCTTCTTATTACTAATGTGCACATTACTTCCATAAACAATCCAAACACGATGGAGGAATATAAATCATATAATAAGGGCGTGTGAGATATTCCCCATAGGTAGTTATATCACCACGTCCATAGTTCACTTATAAAACGGAGAAAGGTCACATAGTATTGTATAATTTCCGGACTGGCAAGAGGATTTAACCCACATTCATAGGGTTACAAGAATCAGATGTCTAGTTAAATAAGTAGATTTAATTAATACACAAAGGGATTTTTTACCATGGAGCAATGTCAGTACTATGTATTAATTAGCATGAAAGCAAGCACTGAGAGGAACAATTATAACACCAGAGAAGGAACCTAATTATTCCAAGAGCAGAAATCCTAAAGAGTGATCATACTACGTGTCCTATTCATTCAAAGTATCATGCCAATACTAATACCCGAAGGCATGATTAAGCATGCGGCCGAGGTAGATCCTGATAGGTATACCCAAGCATATACGATGATAATGAGAGGTAGAAAAACGGGGTATCACACATACACTGAAATGGCTGCCAAGGAGTATAGCTTTTTTATTGATGCCCAGAAATCTATTAGTATGCTACTAAATATTACATGTACACTGTATTAGTGCAAAAAAAACACAAGAAATTTCAATAAATATCAAAAAAAACCCAGGGGCTCAGTGTCATGGGAAAGAGTTCCAGCGTCCGAGGAGGATCCACCCAGATATGAAAATCTGTAATCAAAAAAAGAAATATTAAAAACAGGTCTAGGATAAAGAAAGCAGACAACAAACAAATACATCACTGAAATGCAAAGGTATTGTAATCAAGGTTAAGTCCCAATGGGGTCAGGGTGTCCAGATTGAAGATCCAACTGGCCTCTTTCCTTTTAAGTAATTTTACCCGATCCCCCCCTCGGATGTTTTCAGGGACATCATCTATAACTCTAAATTTGAGTTGACTGATGCTGTGTCTAGCACTAACAAAATGTTTGGGGATGGGCAGTTCAATGTTTTCATTCCTGATCGTGCTCTTATGTTTGGTGATACGTGAGCGAATCTCTTGAATAGTTTCGCCCACGTACAGGAGGCCGCAGGGACATGATATAAGGTAAACAACATATGATGACTTGCAAGTATATCTCTGTCGGATATAAAACTTTTTCCCAGTCCTTGGATGATTGAACGTGTTGCCACGACTCATATTGCTGCAGCATGTGCAGCTCAGACATGGAAAATTCCCAGTCTTCACTGGGTATAAGACCCTTTGTTTTGGGGGGCCAATATCTGACAGATAGGAACGTACTAATCGATCTTTCAAGTTACGTCCTCGTCGATAAGCCATAATCGGAAAGAACCGAAATTCGGGGACATTACCACAGCCCTTGGAGAGTAATAACCAGTGTCGTCTGATAATTCTCATAATTTGATCACTGGCCGGGCTATAGGTGGATACAAAAGGAATACGAGACAATTCAGTATCTCGATGTTTCGGGGAGAGAAGCTGATCTCGTGGAAATTGTCGAGCTTTTTCCATTAAAGGGCCTAACATATTCGCTGGATAACCCCGCGTTCTAAATTTGGAGTACATTTGCTCAAGACGATCATTCACTTTCTCATTGCTTACGATCCGCCTCACCCGAAGGAGCTGACTCCAAGGTAAGGACTCTATTGTCTTTCTTGGGTGGAAACTATCAAAGACTAATAGGTTGTTCCTATCAGTGACCTTGGTAAAGAGGTCAGTCTCCAAATGGCCTTCTTTTTTAATGACAAGTACATCCAAGAACTGGAGTTCAGTAGTAGATGTCGACATGGTAAACCTGAGTTCTGGGAGTATATTATTTAATTCGTCAAAGAAAGATGTCAATTCTATTTCAGTGCCTTCCCAAATCAGGAAGACATCATCAATATACCTCCACCATCCACGTACTTTCGGGGTATGTCTTATATTGGAAAATGGAGCATGAAAAAATCTGGACCATGCTCCATTTTCATGCGGGTCTCCCGCGGGGACGGCTCCCGCGGGCTTCTATTGAAGCCTATGGAAGCCGTCCGGATCCGCGGGACACAAAAATCAGATTGTACTCACACGCTCCGGTTCTTCTCTTCGCCGCGGCGCCATCTTCTCTCAGTCGCGGCCGGATCATTTTGCTTCGGCCCGGCGCATGCGCGGGGCACGTCACCGACGTCATCATGCACATCCGCCGAGCCGAAGAAAGAAGATCCGGCCGCGACGAGAGAAGATGACGCCGCAGTGAAGGAAGTATCCGGAGCGTGTGAGAGGTAAGTTAATTCTGATTTATTCCTATTTTCAGCGCTCATGTCCGCGGGGCAGGAGGGACCCGCTGCAGATTCTCCATGGAGAATCTGCAGCGGATCTGATTTTCCCCGTGGACATGAGGCCAAAGGCGGCAGACGCGGTGACGTATGGAGGGGGGGCGGCGCGGAAGTGGGCAGGACGCGGCGCGCAGCTAGATGAGAGGGAGCCGGCAATACCCCCGTGTTTCCCCGAAAGTAAGACATGTGTCTTACTTTCGGGGTACGGCTTACCTTACGGGGTATTGGCCGACCCCCCTGAAACCCCTGATACGTCTTACAATCGGGGGTGTCTTACTATCGGGGAAACACGGTATAATAAATCTTTGTTCACTTCCTGAAGCTATCTGGATATCCTGTTAGATCATGCATCAATTGGGGGCTTGTGCCTCGATAATCTGGAGACTGCATTCTTGTGCATCTGCTCTTCTCTGGGAGAAAGAGAGTCTGCAGAGACTAGAGTGAAGGGGACCCTCCCAGCAGCTTGCTCTGGGAACAACGGAAAGCTGTCTCCAGTCTTTGCTGCCTGGACTCTCAGAGCAAGTTAAAGGAACCCTATGGAAGTACAGGAACTGAACGATACATGGAGAAGGACTTTGGAATTCAAATAAAAAAAGGTCGGACCCAGGTTCTAAAATATATTCTGAAATTGTGAAATAATAGGTTTTGTGATTCTGAGATAGTATGCTCTGTTGAGTAATGATAACGCGGATTAGAAGTCATCCCATGGGAATAGAAGACCTTATTACTTTGAGATGATTTTCCAAGGGAAGACATCTTGTCATTAGTATATTGTGATTAGAGTCCACTGAGGAAAAAGTGGTAAATAAGATTTGTCAACCAACTTTGTAAAACTTGACAGTTATTTTCAGTGAATAAGGGGAATACATAATAATACCAACCAAGTATAGGAAGTACTATCTCACCTCTTCAGAGTATGTTGCAAAATTTCAGTAAACTGTATCATAAAGTTAGTGATGTGAAATTGGACAACAAAGGTTAAAATATTAAAATATTCGTGTAAAATAGAATGACCGAAGCTATTACCGACTTGACTAACCAAGGGCAATCTTGATTTAAAATTGCTTGAAAAACTGCAAATACTGATTGAAAGTAGTAGGAGCTCCTAATATATGTTTTGTATATTCAATGTTGGATAATAGCTGTTAGAATGAAAGCATTATGTATTAAGACTTTATATGAAAATCATTGTCGTATTACAGTAGCCAGAACACTGGCATCTGGCTGCCTCCTTTAAAGTCAGAAGAGAGACAAAGGAAAGAGTAGGGGGCACACCAGAGTGAACAGGCCCCCATGGGTTTCTCTTCGGTTGTAACAAGATCTAAGAATGCCAAGCCCATAATGTCCCTCAAAGATACTCCTACTACAGATGGACATACAGCTGTCTTGTACGTTCCCTTCACCAGTTCCGACCTTCTGAACTGGAAAACCAGCACTCCCTCATTCTTTGAAAAACCGCAGGCAATGATGGAGCTGTTGGAAAGGGTCATGAGCACTCGCAAGCTCACTTATAGTAGTTGCCAGCACTTACTTAACCCCTTGTTTAGTATAGAAGAAGGTTGCTGTATTGACACAAATATTAGGGAGTACCTGACAGAGCATATCCCACCTGCAAATGCAGCTGCTCATATAGCTGCCATAAATCTTGATGTTGACCCGAACTCGGATGCTAATAGTGATGGTGGAAGAAATAATTTGAGTATGCACAGGCACTATAATACATGGTGCTTGAAAAGCTGGGAAGAAACCTATGAATTTGTCTAAAGTGTTAAAGGTGACGCAGGGCACTAATGAAAGTCCTGCTGCTTTTTTTGAAAGACTGTGTGAAGTGTATAGAATGTATACTCCCTGTGATCCCTCCCAAGCTGAAAACCTGAGTATGAAAGATCTTGCTTGAATGAATGCCACACAAGTACTGAAAATAGCACAAAAAGTCTTCCTGATGAAAGATCAAGAGTCTGAGAGACAAAAGGCTGTTAAACCAATAAAGAAGGCAGACTTTCTGGCTGCAGCAATCCGATCCTTACTGCCCCTACCCCTGTACAAAACCCAAAGCGATTCACCTCCTTCATACGTACAGAAGGGTAGGTCCCAAGACTGCCCCATTGATAGAGACTAATGCAGAAGGTGCAGGAAGCACAGTTACTGGAGTAGAGATTATCCCCTTACTACCTCTGCTCATACCGGAAGAGGAGGAAGGGGCCAGGTCCAAAATGGCCCCAACCAGAGACAAGCACATGGCTGAGCCACTTGGGCCTGCCCCCATCAGCCTCCATATTGCTCTGCCCCCATCGCCCCACTGTACAAAGATTATTCCAAATGAGGGCGACTGAGCTTTTGTCTGCTAGGCCCTCAGGAACCTATGGTCAGAGTAAATGCAGGGAGTCATTCTATGAACTTTATGGTTGATACCGGTGCTGAACATTAAGTTATCACCTGACAACTACCTCCTCTTTCACACAGAACAGCCCAAATTGTGGGAGAAACTGGACAAGGTGGGAAGTATCACTTTATTGTACCACAGCAATGCACCTTGGGAGACAGAAGTCACTCATCAATTTCTGTACCTACTGGACTGTCCACTATTACTTTTGGGACGGTATATGTTGAGAAAACTACAGCCCAAATGTTCTTTAAATCGGACAGACAGACGACTTTACAACTTTGAAAAGATATTCCAACTCTTGCCCACATCCTCTCACTCACTGATCCTCAAGAGGAAGAATGGAGATTGTTTGCTGTAATTCATGAGCCAGATCACCCAGGCCCCACCCTGAACCTAATAGTGAGACTACCAGGAGTATGGGCAGAAGATAATCCACCAGGACTAGCTCAGAATATACCCCTAATAACAGTACAGTTGAAAATAGGGGCACTAGCAGTGTCCATCAAGCAATACCGTCTGCTCTCTGCTGCCTGCCATGTCATTAGACTGCATCTGAAGAAGTTTCTGAAGTACAGTATCCTGAGGAGATGCCAGTCACCCTGGAATGGCCCCCTTTTGCCTGTAAAGAAGCCCAGAATGATCCAGCTAGAAGAGCTGGCACAGATGACTAACACTCTGAGGCCACTGTCCTATTACTATAGACAACTGACAGGGGTTCTTGCCTCATTGAGAGATGGGACTCTTGAAAAATGGGGCTTAGACATACCTGACCTGGACTTGGATCCCGGAAGCAGCCTTTTGGCCAGTTCAGGGCCATCCTTGATTAGTGCAAGACACAAGTTAATCCAAGTCAGGTTTTTGCACAGAATCTACTATACTCCGACTCTTTTGTTCACTATGGGCCCATTTCCCAATGCAGACTGTCCAAAATGCTTGGTGAGGGAGGGCACAATTATGCATATGGTTTGGGAATGCAATGTTTTACAGACTTATCGGAGACATCTCCTTGTGTTTATGGAGAAGCATCTGGGAGCCCCACACATACTGCATCCCAAAATTTGTCTCTTTGGCCTTGTGGAGGACATTCCGGTTGACACAGCAACAGCCTATACAAATTGCTGTACTTTTATGCTGAAAAGGTAGTATTTGCTTAACTGGAAATATCCTAAAAAGCCTACTACAGCAACGTGAAGTAAACAGGGTCATACCTATGTATAAGTTGACATATATAGCTGACAGAGCTTGCCCTGCCAAATTCACTAGAATAAGGGGCCGATGGATTGACTGCCCTAATACTGCATCAGGTATATCTGGTTAACTTCTCTGCCAGGGGGAAATTTGAGGATCTAACCTCTTTAACTCCTCAATATACGAGGATGCTGAGTTTTTACTGTGATAACAGTTGTGTTTCATTTTTATGTTAAGTTATTACGATTTTCCAGGCTGGGAATCTTGGGTGCTGTTTCTGAGGGGGGGGACAAATAAAAAGGTTATATGCAATTCTTAAGGATGGAAAGAGTTCAAGAGTTCTGATGACTAAATGCCCATTTAGACACAATATTTGAGTGATAATCGTTGTGTCTTAATGCGCTGTCAAAGCGCACTGTTCGTACGCTATTCGTTCATTGTTGATTTCTAGCAAACTAATTAGCAATGAGCCTTATCAGTACCGCACTCTGATTTTTTCAGCAGGCGGCACTGATAGCATTCTTTCAGCTGGTATCCAGCTGGGACTTTCCAGCAGGATACCAGCTGAAAGCTCCAAGAACAAAGGAGCTGTCAACACTCCTGCTGTTTCTCTGCGCTATCAGCTCAGCAAAACACAGCTGATAACTGCGAGAACAAAGCAGCTGTTTAACAGCTGCTGTTCCTGGCACGAATAGCGCCTGCATTTAACTCTTTAAGTAGCTAATTAGCTACCTAAGAGTTATGCAAAGATGATCGCTCAAAACTGTCACTCAAACTGCCGTTTGAGCAATTTTTGAGTGATCATCTTTCAGTCTAAATGCACCTTAAGCTCTAAAAAATACTGCTGATGTCTCTTCCTGTACATATTTGTATTGTATTGCATGCGAAAACCCAATAAATGTTTATTTAAAAAAAGCCCGAACCAATGGAGTGCCGCCCTGTTCAGGATCTCAGAGTAGTAAAAAAACTATGGCCACTTTGCATCAGACTGTGTCCAACACCTTGCCCAGACTGATACTGGGGGAAGCAACTCACTTTACTGTGCTGGACTTGAAACATGCTTTCTTCACCATCTTGCTGACAGAGGACAGTTAGTTCATCTTTGCCTCTCAATGGGAAGACTCAAGAACTGGAGAAAAGTACCAGTTTACCTGGACCCATTTTCCCCAGGGGTTCAAGAACTCACTCACACTCTTTGAAGAAGCTCTTGCTACTGACCTAAGGAAACTCTTTCTTCTCAGCCAGGCACTGTATTGCTACAATATGTGAATGACCTCCTCATAACTGGATCTACCTCTGAACAATGTCTACAGAACACTAAGACAGTACTTCATCATCTCTATGAGGCTGGATACAAAGTCTCAGAGAAAAGCACAGATTTGCCAAGCAACTGTCAAATACCTTAGAATTTAACATCTCACAAGGGAAGAGACAACTGGGCGTTAAAAGAAAGCAGGCCATCTGCTATATTTCTGTACCAACCACCAAAAAAGAAATCAAAGAATCTCTTGGAGCTGCCTGATTCTGCATAATATGGATACCTGGCTTTGCTAAAATGACTAAATCCCTCTATGATGTCACAAAAGGGGGTGAAGAAGCCCCATTCTGCTGGGAGCAGGAACATACAAAGACCCTTGACAACATCAAGCAAGCTCTCCTAAAACCAAAGCAAAGCCTTAGGGCTCACACCCACTGGCATTTTAATTTCTTGTGCTGCGAGAGCGAGTGAAAACACTCACCTCGCAAAAAACGCTGCAATATCGCCAGTGTCTTCAATAGGGCCAGTGGCAGCAGCGCTAGCCCCATTGAAAACATGGAGTATATCGTGGATTTCTGCCACAGCTGTGACAGCTGTGGCAGGACTTTCCTTCATTCCCGTGGAGACCGCAGGGATGAAGGAATCCTCTGCCAAAGCTCTGTCAGCTGTATCAGAAGTCCAGGATGCTATCCCATTGCTTTCAATGGGGCCCGCGCTGCTGCCTGCCCCATTGAAAGCACTGGTTTCATGGCAACCCCCGCAGCATGATTTTCGGGGAAGGGATTGAAATATAAGCCCTTCCCTGAAAATTATCCCTAGCTGGTTAAAAAGCGGAAAAAAACTTTACTTACCTCTCCGCCGCTCAGAGGCGTCCTCTGGCCGACTCCCATGCACTGCTGTCCAGCACTTTCAGCAGCCAGGGATTTAAAAATCCCTGCCTCCTGAAAGGGCTGTGCTGATTGGCTGAGCGCTCAGCCAATTACAGGCAGCGCTTAGCTATTCAATAGCTTTCAGGAGGCCCAATCATTACAGCCCTTTCAGGAGGTGGGGATTTTTAAATTCCCGCCTGCTGAAAGTGCTGGACAGCAGTGCAGGGGAGCCAGACGGAGGATGTGTCTGAGCAGTGGAGAGGTAAGTAAAGATTTTTTAGTTTTTTTAACCAGCTAAAGGTGACTACCCACTAGCGTTTTTTTTTTCTGCTGCGAATTTGCTCCTATTTTTTCTTCCAATTGGCAATGGGACTTTCTAATGTTAAAAACGCAAAGTTGCATTGCGTCGCGATGCGTTGCATTGCGGTTTTAACATTAGGAAGTCCCATTGACAATTGGAAGAAAAAATAGGAGCAAATTCGCAGCAGAAAAAAAACGCTAGTGGGTAGTCACCGTAAGGATGATTTTCAGGGAAGGGCTTACATTTCAAGTCCTTCCCCGAAAATCATGCTGTGGGGGTTGCCACAAAACCACTGCTTTCAATGGGATAGCATCCTGGACTTCTCCCACAGCTGTCACAGCTGTGGCAGAGGATTCCTTCATATCCGCAGTCCCCGCGGTGATGAAGGTAACTTCTGCCACAGCTGTCACAGCTGGGGCAGAAGTCCGCGGTATTCTCCCTATGTCTTCAATGGGGCCAGCGCTGCTGCCGCTGGCCCCATTAAAAGTGCTGAGCAATATCGCAGATTTCTTCTCCATGATTCAAAGCTTTGCTGAAACATCGCAAATGAGTATGAAACTCATTGAAAATCATTGGTTTCATAATCATTGCTGTCGCTTCACAGGGGAAAAAAATTGCAAGTGGGTGTCCACCCTTATGGGGATGAATAATTGTAAAGTGAAAAATAGATATTCCCTTACTTCTGGGGGGCCCTCTCCATGAAGACCCCCTAAAATGGAAAAAAAGCTTGTTGAAAGTGTTATGCCCAGTGATAATCTCCAAAGCGATTTAGGAAGATTGTATATTTAAAAATGCTGTTTATTAACTAGATATTATAAATTGAACATATAAAACTAAAACAAACAAAACAAAGTACATAAAGATAAATAATCTAAGGGCAGCCACAAAGTATGAAAGCGACACGTTTCCGGGTACTGTACCCCTTTTTCAAACTTACGTAAAGTGTGAGTCTTCTCTCTTTAAATAACCTGAGCCTGTTTGAGCATACTGTCCTTCTGGACAAACATCGCATCCTGCGATAACACGCAGCTTTGACACGCAGCGTGCATCACGTGCCCACAGTCAGTGGATTGCTATGGAGCGTGTAACTATGGAAGCGGCAGCGGTCACATGATGTAACAAAATCACATGGCCGCGGTGCCTGCTATTTAAATTGATCAGATGTAGTATCTGGCAACAGATGGATGTTGGGCAATACAGAGTGTTATCAAACACGGAAAACCTATATAAAAATTATAAACATATCTAGTTATGAATAATATGAAAAACCCTTTTCACTTGATTAAAGTAATCTACAATCCATGCATATAAAGAACAGACTGAACTAATTGAATAATCTGTCCTTTATATGCATGGATTGTAGATTACGTTAATCAAATGCAGGGATGCAAATGAGTTCCCAGTGGTGAGGAATCTGTAAGGACAACACAGGTACAAATATTTAAGACATTCCTAAAGAACAAACGAAAAAACATTAAACGGAATAACAATCACGGACAACATAGATACAAATATCTGTATCAATAATAAGTGTAAAAGGACCATAAGGTTTAGGGCATCTATAAACTGATCAAACTTTGCCTTTCCCGAAGTCCAATATTTTTGTAGCTCCCTGACAAAACAACCTGTTGTTTTAAAAGTGTTTGCTCATTTGTTGGCTGATCGTTTACATATTTAAATGGACTAATTATATCAGGAAAATCGATGTTTAATTACAATGTATTAATTATACCAATAAGGAAAAGATCCAGACACAAAGGGTCCTGGCTATGAAAGGGTTTCTATTTGCTCAGCTTAGTGACTGTGTACAGAAGGGGGAGGAGGCTGAGTCAGGCGGACTACAGTTTACAAGCTGGGCAGTGTATCAACCAGGACAGACAGAATTACTTTGTTTCTCTTATTGAGTGCAATAACACTTTTTAACCAGGACAGAAAGAATGATTTCCAGTGTCCTTGTAACGGGCTCAAATCGTGGGATCGGGTTGGAGCTGATCAAGAAATTTATAGCTAAATCTCAGCCGCCTAAGAAGATCTTCGCAGCATGCAGAAACCCAGATGGACCCCGGAGTGAGGTGAGGACGCTGGGCATTGCTCGCAACACTTTGTGTCTATTCTGTCACTTTTCTTGGTGTTTAGTCTCAGCTGTTATGTGGAATAATAATCTGAAACATAATGTCATATTATGCCAAAAGTCAAGCATGGAATTTGACCTGCGTGGACGTGACTGCAGGCAGGGTTTGTACCGGAGGGGGAGGATCATAATATTGTCTATAAATATATGTATTCATTTGGGACAAATATGTTTAAATTTCAGCAAATTATACAAGGATCACAAAACCTGTGTACTCAAGGCTACATTCACACTGGCGAGAATCTCGCATTATTTTTGTGTGTTGTGAGACGCACAAAACTCGCACAAGTATGAACTCCATTCTTTTAAATGGACTTACTCACATGAGCGATATATATATATATTTTTTTCCCCCGCACATTGATGCTGAAAGGATAATTTCAGCATGTTATATCTTTCGGTGTTCCCTCGAACCTTAAAAGACATCATATGGCACTTGCATGCCGTGCAATATGCATGTAAGTGCAATGCAATGCTTCTCAATGAAATCAACGGGAAACCCTTGCGTTCTTTTGACGCACGTAAAACACGCCTAAGAATCACAATTTCACAGAAGTGATGTGACGCCTTGCATCTCCGTGGAAGATGGCTGTTGGCACACATAAACCCGGCCCAATATCGTTCTCGCAGCACCAGCGCCATTGAGATCGCCACAACAGAAGATTCCTTCAGCACTGCAGGGATGGGAGGTTGTTTCCCTGCAGAAACTTCTTGCATCCAAGGCTCAGGAGGATTGCAAGAACAATATCGGGGTGTCAATCACATCCTGATATCGCTCTCGCCACTATGCAGGAGCCCTTAGGGCTGCTTTTTCTCACAAAAACTTTGCTGCCGCTTGCGATTTTCTCACGATTTTATCTGCAATTTTTTAGCTCAAAAGTCAATAAGCCTTTCTAATGTTAAAAACTCATCGCATCGCAGGAAAATCACAAGTTTGTGCTTTGCGTTGCGATAAAAAGGAAGCTCCATAGGGAAACATGGGAGATTAAAAAAAGTAAAACGCAGAATTATAGGGCATGCCGCAATTTCTTATTCACGCAACATTGCATCAGTGAAAATATTGCAAATGTAAAGGAAACCATTGAAAAGCATGGGTTTCATAATTCTGCGTTTTCAATCACTCGCACATCGCGCAAAAATCGCACAATATTATTGTAAGTGTGAAGGCACCCTTAGACTTTTTCCATTTTTTTTTCCTTTTGCATAATGTTTGTGAGGAAGGAATTAGTTGAGAAGAGTTTACAGTGATCCCTCATCTATCGTTCCAGAGATCCCAGCAATACATGAAAATCTGCGAAGTAGCGGCGTTATATTTACAAAGCGATCTGTCGGGTGAACTGCCAAACAATCGCAAAAGTGAACAAATCATGCGCTTTTTAGCGACAGCAGTTTACATGCAACCAACAGCATGCTACAATCAGTGAGCCAATCAGCGCCCAGGATACAGAACACGTTACATCAGCCAATAGTGGGCCGTGTACAAAAAAACGCAGCAAATTCGCAATCGCTAGTGCGTAGCCACCCTAAAGTTCGATTGAATCAATTACAGCACTGAAAGTGTTGCAAAATAAATAAAGCATGACCACTTACACGATGCTTTCAGTCACCAATTTTATACGCTGCTTGAAAAGATAGGTCTTGCCCTATCTTTTGCCAAAATACGCAGGAAGCTTTAATAGACTTCTATGACAGCAGGGAAAAGAGGGAGGGGAAAGGGAGTTACCCTGCGTACAATGCAGGAAAAAGGAGACAGCTGGCACTTACTAGCCATTTAATTGCCATTCAGAAATGGTGTTACATGCAAGCGGGAGATTGTGCATTTTGATCACCAAAACAGATTGATCGGCTTACACGGACATATCAGCCTGCAAATTGCTCTTTCCTCTCTTCGTTTTACTTTATGCAAATTGACGATCCTTACACGCGAATGTATTACGCATACAGTTGTGTAAACCTTTTGAAATACACGGCTTCTGCTGGAGAGTCCAGCATGGCAAATCTTCATTCATACGATTATATGGCGCGTACGGGAGAACGTATAAACACATACGGTCATGTGAAAGAGGCCTTAGGGCAGCTTCACATGACAATATGTGCATTTGCGAGCGCCTCAACAACGTATTTGTGCTATGAACTAGGCTTTTTGCATGCATGTCTATGTATTTCACTGTACTTTTTCTGCCAGCAGGGCATGTTCATATGCATGCGAGAAACAAAGACATCCCAATTTAAATGCTATATAGCCTAATGAGTTCCAGATGTTTTCTTTCTCCAGTGGAATTGAACAGCATATTATACATCTCCTTGTGTATTGAGTGTGCATTTAGGCACCCCACATAGTTTTTTCTGGGGAGCAGTGGTGCGCAAATGCACACAAAAACAGAGGTGTGTACGAACCCATTGTAATCAATGGGTTCTATTCTTTGCTCGTGAATCCGCCCTTAGGGCTTATTCACACTGCCGTAGGTGCAACTGTCGTTTGAGTGATCTTTGAGCGATTATATGCTTATGTAAATGGGCCTTTAGTCTCAAAAGTCTATGAAAGAAGTTTAAAGATAGAACTCCACCAATGCATGATAACAGGGTATTCCCAAAAGATATGAAGGAGGATGCCAGTATATCCTCAATACCTCCAGCACAGATCAGAGATACCCAGTAAGAGGTGGGGAAATTTGGAGGGGTAATAGTACCATCATAGGAGCAGTTTGTGTTATACTTCTTGATGATTGGTGCACATCAAGGCTCTTAAAGCCAATGTTATGGCAAATTCCATTGGGAAATAGGAAAGGTTTTGCCAAGGTCTCATTCTCAATTAATCATATGCATTTTTAAAAAATCTCTGCCTCTCCATTCACATAGGTATACATCTGTTTGGTGGAACTAAGTTCCTGTTTAGGAGCATCAAACAAGAAATCGAAAGATTTGCTGGGGAAGTCTTAAAATAGTTTGTGGATGAGAATCCAAGTAATGCTTAATCCTGACATATGAAAAAAAGGTCCCTCAGAGAGAGATGAAATTCTTGCTCTAGAGTTTGAAATGTTTTGATTTTTTTCTTGGTTGATTAGATCAGAGACATAGGTTATATCTAAAGATGAGCGAGCACCAAAATGCTCGAGTGCTCGTTACTCGAGTCGAACTTTCAGTGATGTTCGAGAGTTCGTTTCGAGTAACGAACCCCATTGAAGTCAATGGGCGACTCGAGCATTTTTGTATATGACTGGTGCTCCGCTAAGGTTTTCATTTGTCAAAATCTTACCAAATCACCAAAGTCATGTAAAAAACACAGAAATGGATAGGGCAGGCGAGGAGCAACATGCAGGGCTACATTTCGGGCTCTGAGGTCTCACTATTAAGCCACAATAGTGGCAAGAGTGAGACCCCCCCCCGCACTGTCAGCATAAAGATTGTTCTCCTCTGCCACAGCTGTAACAGCTGTGGAAGAGAAGAACGATGTTAGCCCGTTGAATTCAATGGAGCCGGCAATACAGCCGGCTCCATTGAAAGCAATGGGCTGCCGGCGAGCGCGGGATGAATTTTCGGGAAGGGCTTAAAAATATAAGCCCTTACCTGAAAAAGAAACATTTTAGTGCAAAACAAAAAAAGAATTTAAAAAAACGTACCTCTCCGCCGCTGCTGTGACCCCCGGGGGAAGGAAGAACACATCTGCCGCATGCGGCAGATGTATCCTTCACCCCGCTAGTAAAAAGAATTCCCTGCTGCTACATCTGCCACATCTGTGGCAGATGCAGCAAAAGGAATTCTTCAGTTCTCAACCGCAGCTGTCACACATGACAGCTGCGGTAGAGAATCCTGCTGCCGGCATCCTGTCAATGGCTTTTCAGGGAAGGGCTTCATAAGCCCTTCCCTGAAAAGCCATTTAAATTAGTGCAAAAAATAAAAAAAAAAACAATTCTCACCTCCCTTCAGTTGCCGGGGCTCAGCCGCGACTTCTAGCGCTGTCCCAGGCTCTGTAGTTCTGAGCTATCAGCAGCCGGGGATTTTAAATCCCCGGCTACTGATAGCTCAGCAGCGCTACAGAGCCGGGGACAGCGGCAGAAGTCCCCGCTGAGCCCCGGCAGCTGTTAGTGGCTTTGCAGGGAAGGGCTTCATAAGCCCTTCCCTGAAAAGCCTTTTAAAATAGTAAAAAAAATTTAAAAAAAAAAAATAGGTACTCACCTCCCTTCAGCTGCCGGGGCACAGCCGCGTCTTTTCCTGCTGTCCCCTGCACTGTGTTGCTGAACTGCTGATCTATCACCAGCCGGGGATTTAAAATGCTGAGGTGCTCAGCCAATCACAGACAGCTCTCACCTGTCATTCATTCGGGGAGAGCTGCCTGTGATTGGCTGAGCACCTCAGCCAATTACATTCAGCTCTTTCAGCAGGCGGGGATTTTAAATCCCCGGCTGGTGATAGATCAGCAGTTCAGCTGTATTGCCGGCTCCATTGAATTCAATGGGCTAACATCGTTCTTCTCTGCCACAGTTGTTACAGCTGTGGCAGAGCAGGACGATCTTTATGCTGACATAAATTTATTTTTTTATATTTTTAAGCCCTTCTCGAAAATTCATCCCGCCCTCGCCGGCAGCCCATTGCTTTCAATGGAGCCGGCTATATTGCTGGCTGCATTGAATTCAATGGTCAGTGCTCGTTTAATCACGGTACGCGGTACTCGTCTCGAGTAACGAGCATCTCGAGCACCCTAATACTCGAACGAGCATCAAGCTCGGACGAGTATGCTCGCTCATCTCTAGTTATATCCTTTTTAACCCTTTCCAGTCCAATTTGTATCCTTGTTTTCCCAGGGGGCTTACTCTTTTCCTGCCGTTGTACAATGGAGCTATATGCTGGCTAAAGCCAGTACTGCATGAGGTGACACGTTGGAGAGGTTTCGACAGCAGGGAGGCTCTGATAGCAGAGAGGCTGGCAATATACAGTAAGAGAACCCAGACATAAGTCTAGCAACATCGGAGCTGTACAGCCTTAAATCATAAATGTCTTCACAGGTCAGACAGTGGATTGGAAAGGGTTAATCCAAAGTTTAATATTTATGTCAGGGATTAACAATTCAAGTACTCCTATTGGGAGTTGAATGAAAGAATGTTGGGCTGTTTTTTAATTGATTCTATCAGAGTGAGCCATGAGGAAAAGGAAGCTGCTAAAGTGGGAGTCACGGATTAGTGGTATTTGTAATGTGAAGATGCAGGCCACAAGGTGAGTGCATATGGGGATCCCACCCAGCAACTCGTTGATGGTGAGGGTTTTGACCATTGTCTAAAGTGATTTAACCTAATATCATTATAATAGGCTCTGAGATTAGGGATCGCCATGCACCATTTCAATCTATGCTTCTGTAAACTGGATGCAGCTTTCTGGGTTTCTCCCCCCCCCCCCCCCCTCATCCCATCCCTTACAAAATTATTTAGTTGATGTTGATATTGTTATATTGTGGATCTATTAATCCGGACAGATAGGGTGCGAAAGAGGTACAGTATTTTAGGTAAAATAATTATCTTGTAGAACACTGTCTGACCCATCCTGGAGGGCTCTGTGGGTATTATTGTACCTTGACAACAAATAAAATGAGGCAGAGGGAACTAATTGATTAAGCCCTATTCGTAGAGAGTCCCTAAAAACAATGTTATTAATAATATACTCAACTAAAAAACATTCGGGCCTTTGGACAAACAAGACAGACAAACAGTGATTCAAAAAAGACAAGACGGACACCAATAATAATTGGGGGTGTTCTGATAGCTGGAGGCCTTGGAATCCAATGCATGAGATCACAACGCATATCGACCGGCCGTGAAATGGCCGGCCGATATGCGCTCATGTGAAAGAAGCCTCAGCCAGAAGTTCCATAATGATTATGAACAATAGAGAGGAGGAGGGACATTCCTGTCTAGTGCCATTAGTTATCCCAAAGGATCCAGACAAAGCACCATCCACTAAAACTCGAGCTGAGGGGAAAGTGAATAAAGTTTGTATGGCTTTTAAAATGGCTTCCTCAAATCCAAATTTCCTGAAGACTGAGAACTCGAAGCACCAGTGCGGCCTATCAAAGGCCTTCTCTGCATCCAGAGTAAGAAACAGAGAAGGTGTCCAATGCCTCTCCAAGGAAGTTATCAGATTAGTTAATCTTCTCATGCCATCTGATGCTTGTTTCCCCTTAATGAAACCAACTTGATCTAAATGGATTATGTTTAGCCATATGTTCAGCAATATGTTTAATAAATGAAGCGCCAGGATTTTTGCATACATTTTTCTGTCACAGTTCAAAAGAGATATGGGCCGGACATTTGCAGGGCAGTCCAGGGACCTTCCTGGTTTGGTATCTTTACTATCGTGGCCTGCAACATGTCTAAGGGAAAGCCGTCGCCGTGAGCTGCTTCCAGAAAGACCTCTACAAAAGAGGTGACAGTATATGCCCACATATCTGGTAGTACTCGCTTGAGAATCTGTCTGGGCCTGGTGCCTTATCCAGTTTCAATTTTTTAATTAATGTTTAAACCAATTCTAGGGCAATTGGTTTGAGGGATTCTAAAACTCAATGGAGATTTTGGGGAGCTGAGTAGAGCTGAGAAATTTGTGGATCATATTCTCTGCTGATCAGAGCTGTTGTGGGTGGGTGTTGGCTGTAAGAGACAGCCAGCAACCGCATTGTATAGAGCCGGGTCGATTCCCAATCCCCCTCCATACAAACCCCGAACCTCCATGACGTAACTGTATGTCATGGAGCGCTAAGGAATTGAATAGCACCATTGAGAAACACAACTTGCCCTGCAAAGAACAAGCCTTTAGGGTATGTTCACACTGGGTTGAAATTCTGTGGAATGTCCATTGCGGAAAATTCTGTGGCAAATTCCACTTCCGCATCACCTGACCAGTGGCTCAGCGCAATAACAGCGCCATGTATTCCGAGGTGAGGGGGAGCAATGTAGATAACAAAATCAGTTGTGGATACACATCTGATTCTTGGCTAAAATAGGCCCCTTTGGTGCAGATTTTGACGTGGGTTTTTATGTGAAATTTGCTAATGCTGTAATTGGCTAACTCACGCAGTGTCAGCCAATCACAGCCATTCAATGATGTCATTGAAGGGCTGTGATTGGCTGACGCCGCGTAAGTTAGCCAATCACAGTCTTTCAATGATGTAATTGAATTGCTGTGATTGGCTGACACCGCGTGAATTAGCCAATCACAGCATTAGCCTTCTGGAGGCGGGAATTTCAAGCCCCGAATCCAGAAAACAATGCTCTGTTGGGGACAAGGAGGGAGCGACAGCCTGCAGCAGTGCTGCAGAACGCTGGGGGAGGTGAGTACTGCTTTTTTTTTTTTTGTATTACCGGCGTATAAGACGATTCCCAACTGCAGAGCAGATTTTTCGGGGTTAAAAGGCTGTCTTATACGCCGGAATATACTGTATATGGTATTAGAAATATTAAATAGAAGTTTGTTCATTTTTCCTTCAGTTTTTATTTAGGGTTTAAATTGGTTTCTTGTTCGATTTTTAATTTTATTTTTATTTTATTTATTTTTTATTCACAATAAATTTATTTTGCGCTTCTGAGATTTTTCTGCGATACGATTTTAACATTAGAAAGTCCCATTGACATTTGCAGTAAAAAAAACAGAGATATCGCAGCATTAAAAAATGCAAGTGGGTAAAAGCCCTTACTCTGGTTTTTGTTTACTATGTTTATTATTAAAGGGGTATTTTCAACTCATACATTTAGGACACATCCTCAGGACATGAAAAAAATGACTGATAAGTGCGGATCCCAACTCTCTGACCTTTACGTCTTTCAAGAACATGCGTACCACCACATCCATTCAGTTTTATAGGATAAGCATGTGTGTATGTCTGTAAGGGCTCCTGCACACATTTGTGTTTATCTTGCGCGATATCGCTGCGTTTTTTTTCACGCAATTGTCAATGGGACTTTCTAATGTTAAAAACGCATCGCACAAAAATTGCAAAGCACCAACTTGTGATGCGTTTTTAACATTAAAAAAGTTCCACTGACAATCGTGAAGAAAAAACGCAAGTGTGCAGGAGCCCTAACTCCCATAAAAGTAAATGGATAGAGCTGTGCACACGATTGATCCTAAACACCCAGAGACCATGCATGGATCGACTAGTTACATAATCACTGCTTCATTCAAACTCCTCCTCATTGGGGTTGCACAGTGAAAAGAAACAGGACATAGGATTCTTATTCTAGTGACCAGTGGGGGGGTTCAGTAGTTGGGACTCCAGAGGTCAAACATTTACCGCCTAACCTTTGGAAATCCCTTTTAATAATAAAGAAGTGGAGCATGAAGCAAAGTTGCTTGTTGCCACCAGCCATACTTACTATTCAGTGAGCACAGCTTTTTTTGTGCCTAACACAGCTGTTCACAATATGGACAGTGTCCCCTGCTCACTGTTTACTCTACGTGCATGCTCTGGAAGAAATATGGAATAGGTTCTGGGACCTCATTACATCACACCATCATAGGAGACCCAAAAAAATTAAAGGGGTATTTCAGGAACACAATATTGATGGGCATGTTTAACACGTAATTGATTTTGTTTATATCTTGAAAAAGTTATGCAATACATGTGATGTTCGCTTAACTAGGAGATGAGGATTGCAAGTAGAAGTTAATTAAATCTTACTTAATAAATATATGCATTGTTTTTTCAGGAACTACGAGATTTAGCTTCCAAGCATAGCAATATCGTGTTACTCCCTCTGGGTAAGTGAGACTAATTTATGTACATTAAACATATACAGAAACTCTACCACGGAAATTATACCCAATTCCAACACCCATGGTTCATCAGATAATTTGAATGAATAAATCAGGCTATTACGGCTCAGAAAAAGCAACTTTTACACTATAATCCAATTCAACAAATAAAATTAGGTCATATGGTGAGAACCCACAGGTTTACTATACTTATGCACTAGATAATATATAACTGTAGAAGTCTACATGCATAACCCAAGCTTATATGATAAGACCTTTAGGCAATATAGCAACAAAAACAAAAGACTGCTGGTAAGTTAAACATTCAAGGAAGAAATAAGTGAACCCTTTGAAATGATCTGTATTTCTGCATTGATTCTTAATGAAATGCTGTCTGATTGAATCCAAGGGAAAATGATAACAAACACAATGTAACTAATAACACTCTTCACTGTAAATGACTGCTCAATGAAAGGCATAATGTCATGTTTGCCCTGAACGTAAGACATACCATGCCCACGACAAGCACAAATGGAAGACTGGTCATTATGTTACTGTTAGGGCTCTCGGTGTGGACCCACTGTGCTAACCAACTAAACCTGGTTTTTAGACCAGACCTGGTATGGCTGGCAGCTGACCCCAGTGTTCAGAGATACCGAAGTGAGGAAAACAGATGGGTAACTAAGCAGGAAAATGCCTGTAAGCAGGGTAGGCATCTTGATAAGAATGGCCCCGCACTGGAACCTTAAGGCCTCCTTCCCACGAACGGATTTACGCCACGTAAATTCGCGGCAAAAATCCGCTGCGTTGCCCCCTGCTATTAGGTTCTATTGAACCTAATAGCTCAATGCTCACGGTGCGGAATTCCACCGCGGAATTTCGCACCGTGAAATCTCCCGTCCTCACCCGCAGCATGCTCTATTTGCCGCGAGTGTACGCGCTGACGGCTTCCATTGACTGCAATGGAAGCCGTCCGTTCACGCTATCTCCCGCTGTAACACAGTGGAAGATAGCGTGAAAACGCTTTCCCGCCTACCGCCGCCGCGTCATATGACGCGGCCGGCGCATCACGTGACACGACCGGCCGCGTCATGTGACGCGGTGGGCGTGTCATATGACGCGACGGCGGTGGGCGGGGAAGCGTCTTCAAGCTATCTTCCGCTGGTAAGTATGGGGTCTCTGGGGGGCGCCGTGACGGGCTTCACTGCGGAATATTCCGCGGCGGAGCCCGTCACGCTCGTGTGAAGCCGGCCTAAGACTGACTATCACTGAAAGGAAACAGGGACAGTGTACACAAGCACAGAACAGGACTGACTACCACAGAAACAGGAACGATGCATAGACTGGACAGAAATGGACAAATGTACACAGGCTAAAGCCAGAAGGCAAAGAACATACAAAATAAACAGATACAGATGCCGGCTCAAAAGACAGAACAGTCTTAAGACAGGCGACCTAGATGTGCTGGGTGTCTGAAGCAAACACACATCAATTCTGAGGCAAAGAGAGAGAGTCCCCAGCTTGCTTAAATAGAAGGCTAATTGCTATTTAAGCTGCAGCTGGGCTGTGAGCACTGAGAAGAGTCAACTCCCTCATTGCTGGTAGAAAATAGAACAAAGAGTACATTCAAACAGAGGAAGCAGAGCGATGCCAGCATCTGCCCAGGTTAGCAAGAAGGCGGCAAACACAGGTAGAAGACCTAACAGTTACATCTGTGCATGCCATGGAAACAATGACCTACACAAACGTAACTCAAACAAGGACTGTAGGGAAAGGATTGGGATAGGGGAACATGCATACACACTAAACTCCATAGCAAACTGAACTGCAAATGGGACTTGCGAGCAGACATCCAACAATGACTGACAAACACCAAAACACTTACCTGGAATACCAACACGCATGATGGAATAGCTAAAGTACGAACAAGGTATTTGGTTTGTTTTTTGGCCAAGATACTTAAGCTCACGAGACTGTGCAAGGGTCCTTGTTGTCTCATGAGTCCATACTCTAACAAGATAACTGAACCCCAGGAGTTCTGCCCACAAGCTTGGTGATCATCCTAATAAGGACGGCCCCCCACTTGGACCAAGGGCCCTGCTTTGATCTAGATGGTATGCAACATATACGCTGAATAGGACACAGTTGACATACACAAACAAGGGACATACACCTTGAACAGGGAGCTGATCAGACTAAGTGTCTGGTAACCTACACAGACACTGAACACATTGCTGTTCACACCAACAAACAGGGAATCCCACCCAGAAGCTCATGCAAGCCAGCAACACCACAGCAGAACATGCATGACTCCAAAAAACAGGGTTCTGGGAGGGAATGAGGAAAATAGCAATAGAAATAAATAACCTGTACCTTTTAGAAAAAGAGACTGGTATTTATATGCTGCAAAACTGTAGTGATTGGCTGGAGAACTCCACACCATCAGCCAGCCAAATCAACCACACCTGCAGCAGTGTACGCCTGGAAACCCACAGAACTACAGGTGCCAGGAGCACAACGTTACATAAATTTTGTAATCGTTTATTAGTTTACTTAGAATTGTCTTTGTCTATACTGTAATTGTGACTTAGATATAATCAGACCACATGTTATTAGGAATCAGCGCAAAAATTGTGGTAAGTACAAAGGATTCTTGGCAGAATACAAAGAAAAGATGAACAAGAATTCTTATTTATTGGGATTAAACGATTATTAATTAAAATAGATATGTTACGAGTCACAACAGATCCTCTAAGTGGTGGATACAATGTAAGCAGCTATGTCTCAAGTGTAAGGCCATCTGCATACGATCGGGTCGGATTCCGGTCCCATTTTACGACTGTTGCCATGGTATGCCTATAAAAACATGTACAAATGTATTTTGTTATTGCATTAAGTCAATGTTGAATCACAGTTCTATATTGAAAAATAAATAAAGAATTTGAAGGAAAAAAAACTTCTCCCAGATCTGAATGCTCTCACAATAGGGCCCAAAAGCTTTCAGATACCTCTAACATGATCAACATAGGCATCATATGTGCTGAACATCTGATGGTTCCATTTCTCTCTATATTCTGAATATTTGCACAAAGGAGCCCATCACATTGTGTATCATTTGCTCATTTATAAGCTTTGAATAGAGTTTTAGACGGTTATCCCCTATTTTTACATTTTTTTAAAGAGCGTCTGACATTCACATTGATAAGCTGCATCGGTTGAACAATTCCTCTTCGCATGCAGGTACTAACCTGTTGGCATTCCCTGTAAGCGCAAACTAATGATAAAGCTATAGTCTTGCTTTCCGAATTTAAAAAAGGTTAAGTTATAAGCTGCTCACAAAATTTACTGGCCACACTGAACTTGTGTAATGGGAACAGGTGGTAATATTTATAGGTTTTAGGCCGCCTGCAGACGAGCGGGTCGGATCCGGCGGCGAGAATTCTCGCCGCGGTACCCGACCCGAGCGCCTGCAGAGACGAGCGCGTACTCACCCGCGCCCGGCGGCCCTGACTCTTTCATGTGCCGGCTGCCGGGCAGCGGGCGCATGCGCAGACCGGAGCCGGCGGCCGGGTGAGTGACGTTTCTGTGCGAGGCTCTGCGAGCCCCGCACAAAAATAGGACATGCCGCGGTTTGTTTGCCGCGCGAGATTTCGCGCGGCCAAACCGCGGCCGTCTGCATAGGAGTGCGTATTGTAATGCACTCCTATGCAGGCTTTCAGTAGCGGAAATCCCGCCGTGGGATTTCCACCCGTGTGCAGGCGGCCTTAGACAAAGATATTACTAGGATACACCTTGTTCTTGAATCTGCATAACTTATTACAATTCATTTGTTATCATTGGTCCTTAAACCTCAGTCTGTGCAGTAACGTTGGTCTGATGACAGAACTTTTCTCCGGATCATTGTTTGGTTAGTCTATAAGCTCTCCATAGCTAAAGGCCCATTTACACGGGACGAGTGTCGGGTAAACGATGCCCGACACTCATTCCTGTGTCTTTGCGCTCCCATTCTCCAGCACGGGAGCTAGAACAGCTGGCTGGTTCACAGAGCGGCCAGCAGGGGGGGCGGGGCAGTGCAGGAGATTTCTCTCCTCTCGCTCCCCGCCCCTCTCTATTAAGATACACAGCGGCCGTTGAACGGCGGCTGTTTAAATTGCACGATGAGCCTCATCGCTCATCTTTTTTGCTTTATGCAGCATAAAAGATGAGCGATGAAGCTCATCGCTCATCGTGCAGTTTAAACAGCCGCCGTTCAATAGCGAACGGCCGCTGTGTATCTCAATGGAGAGGGGTGGGGAGCGAGAGGAGAGAAATCTCCTGCACTGCCCCACCCCCGTGCTAGCCGCTCCGTGAGTGAGACAGCTCTGCTAGCTCCCATGCAGGAAAGCTGGAGCACGGAGACACAGGAATGAGTGTCAGGCATCGTTTGCTTGACATTCGTCCCGTGTAAATGGGTCTTAACTCTTCTCTGGCCATGCTTGTATGTTACCCATTTCTAGGATCATTAATTAGTTACATTTGTAAGGGCTCAGTCACACGGGCGATTTTTCGCGCGATTTGTGGATTGCATAACAGATGCGCTCCAAAAAATCGCATGACCAAGGCCAGCGTCACGGCTGAAAAGAACGCAGCGTTTATCAGCCGAAATGGCTCAGTCACACAAGCACTGCCCGCTATCCTCTGCTACAGCTGTGCCACAGCTGTGGCAGAGAAGAATGATGTTCGCCCATTGAATTCAATGGAGCCGGCAAAATAGCTGGCTCCATTGAAAGCAATGGGTTGCCGGCAAGCGCTGTATTAATTTTTGGGGAAGGGCTTAAAATATAAGCCCTTCCCTGAAAACCATGCAAAAAAGTGTAAAAAATAAAAAAAATATATACTCACCTTTTTGCAGCTGCCGGAGTTCAGCCGCATCCAGCCGGCAGTTCTCCTGAACTGCTTTCTGTAGTATTCAGCAGGCGGGGATTTAAAATCCCCGCCTGCTGAATGGGCTGCCTCTGATATATACACACACACACACATATATATATATATATATATATAAAATAAATAATAAATCTTGGTATTTGTATAGCGCCAACTTATTACGCAGTGCTTTCAGGTAATTATTACTTATTACCCCCCACCAAGCTGGGTATATATGTATATATAAAATTGTATTTTTCTGTGTATAAGACGCACACACGTTTTTAACCCGAAATTGAAAAAAAGAACATTTTAACGATAAAACAGAACACATTTTTATGCAGTAATAACTGCAGGTAATGTTTACATCCCAGTACTATGATATTATGCAGCCTCTGTTGCATCAATAGTCTCTGCTTCTTCACTGGTAGTTCCAGGCAGATCAATTTCTTCCACTTCTACATCACTGCTGTTTTCTGGGTCACTGTTTATATACATGAGGTCATCGTCAGTTCTGTCCATGGCATTGCTGATTCCACGCTTAACTCCTGCCTGTATGCATTGGGCTTTAAGGCTGCCTTTCCACGGGCGTTGCGAAATTCCGCGGCGGAAGCCGCCGCCCAGGAGCAGGAGCCGGCAGACGGATTTCCGCGGTGAGCCTATCTCACAGATAAGTCTCACAGCGGAGAATCGTGGCAATTCGCAGCATGCTGCATATTACCGGCCATGAGCGGAGAATCGCGATGATTCTCCACTCTTGGACAGGAGGCCTGCACTTTCCATAGCAACGCTATGGAGAGCGTTCACTGCATTCCCCGCGGCCGGATAATCGCTGCAGGGAACGCAGTGAAAATTCGCACGTGGACAGGAGCCCTAAGTTGTATACCTGCCTGTCCTAAAAAAAAGGAGTTATAGGTAGCTAAGGTTGAGTCATTCCCATAGCTATACTTGAAGTTGAGGGGACAGGATAGTGAAATGAATTTGATTTCACTGATGTCAGGGGAGGTGCATGCAATGTTTCTACAGTAACTTGTGAGGGAGCAGATTAAGGGTGACTACCCACTACAGTTCTTTTTCACTGCGAAATTCGCAGCGTTTTTTTTTCTCCAGGGGTCTATGGGACTTGTTAATGTTAAAATCACGGTCGCGCAAAATCGCGATAAATTCCTCCTTCTCCCAAGGTGCTCATTCTCCTTTAAGGGCGCCTACCCACTTGCGTTGCCGATTTTCGCGGGTGAAAAACGCGGCGTTTTCGCATGTTTTTCACGGCGTTTTTTGCGCGTTTTTCCCGGCGTTTTTTTGCAGCCCTCCATTGACAATCATGGGTGCATTAAGAGAAAAATAAAGAGACATATGCAACTGACAGTTCCTATGTGAAAAAACCCCACGAAACGGAAAAAAAACCCCAGATGGACAAGAACACATTCTATACTAATTGCTCTTGAGAAAAAACGCAAAACATCACAGGAAAAAAAATCGCAAGTGGGTAGGCACCCTTAGAGAGCTGCATTCTCTGCTTTCAGCTGCTCAGCTTCCTGGAGAATACTTTCCTTTTCTTTCAGGAATTTATCTGTCTGCTCCTTTGCTAACAGCCTTTGCTCTCGGCCTCTTCTTCAAGCAGACACAAGTTGGCCCTTTCTTTTTCCAATGGCGCATCATACCTTTTATTAGCCGTTTGCAGTGCTTCCTCAAGAAACTTTATGTAAGCTTGTATTGGTGCAGATCCTTCCTGGATTTTAAATGTGTTCTCTTGCTGTCTCACCCTGGACCTCAGGATCTGTCCTGACAACTTCACTTGTCTTACTAGCAGCAGCCTTTTTCCTCTTCTTTTTCTTCTTTGCACGTTTAGTACTATCTGTCTCTCAGACAGCTCTAGTTTGCTTTCACTACTCCTCTCTATCACTAGAAGCATCCTTGTGCTAACTCCAACATGGGCGTTGGCTGCACTCCTTACAGCTACCTGTTCACACCCTAACTTCGTTTGTGAAACATATCCACACATATTAGACACAGAATACATATCATGCAACGCATTATTCCCCACACGGTTTTTGAACCTTTTTGAACTTAATGCAGACCCTGCCGTTTTCTCAGTACTCTCCTGAAAGGAAAACATTTGGTCATGCAAAAATTTCCACACATAATTATCTCCAGCCAAGACCTGTAAAGGAAAGGTTACATTCCCTGGTTCAATGTTCACATTTATCCCGCTATCCCGTGTAAGGTCAGCTGGGTTTGCGTCAGTCTCTTTAGAAGGGATTGTCACCTTCTCCCACAAGTCCCAGAATACAGGGAAATCGAGTCCCAACATTACGCTTTGCATTAAGTCCTTAACAACACCTACACCAAAGGTTACAGTTCCGACAGGGGTCTCAAAGTCACACTTCAAAGGCTCTTCTTTCGCAGAAACTTTTTTCGCGGTCTCTCCGGGCCGGTTGCAGTCGGAGCTCCATCTTTTCGTCAGGCTGGATGGTTACGGAGGACCTCCGTCAGCCGGTCCACAAGCGCAACAGCTCCTCCACAGCTGGGGTCGGCGTCTGCATCGCAATCGCAGGCTTTCTCAGAACACATTACCAGGTGCCACGCCGTTGCCCTCAGCAGCCGGGATTGCTGCCCGCATCCAAAACACCAAATGTAACCATTTGTCATCCAGGGGAGGGGCGGCGATGACACACTCGACTTTAATGTGCGTAAACTCAACTTCAGTCTTTATTTGGCATGGCACACTCCAAATAAAAAGCAACACAAAGTACTTATAATCCAACAAGATGCACCATGCAGGGTGCTCAGGCCCACACAGATGGTATTCCCACCTCAGGCTGTCAGGCTGGATGCCTCTCCTCAGGCTGGATGCCTCTCCTCAGGCTGTCAGGCGGATCACAAAGTACATATACACACCCCACCTGGGTGTTGAAGTTAGTGTGGTCACACCTATCAACCTCCCGCCTTTCCTGGGCTGCACTAGAACCTCGGGCTAGCAGCCCTTCCAGCTCCACTGAGCTGTCTCTCTGGCTCTCTCAGCTAACATCTCCCCTGACTGTAGCTGGAATGCACACTTATGTCCCACCTCCTGACCAAACCTGTAGGTGTTTTCGCTTTTCTCAGGCACCAGAATGCCTGTCTGTTGCCCCCTACAGGCCCTTCTCTGTAGTGCATCTATACTATATATATATTGTGAGGGATTAGCGTTTAGGATCGGTAGCAACCTGGGCATAAGCAGTCAGAGACAGTGACACATAGGATAAAGTCTTTAGTCCAGGCTTTGCCTGGGTTTATTTCCAAGCAAACAAAAGCAAAATACAGGCCTTAACATCAGGCAAACATAACGTAAATCCTGCTCGTCTGAGCACTTACTATACATGTAGCGTCCCTGTCTACACACTGGTAACCAAATAGCTCCTGCACACAGCCAGCCAGGACTCTCAGACCTGCAAAGGTCTCAGCTCTCTCCTAGGCCCTGTAGGCCCAGGCTTTATATGGCCTGGTACCAGCCCCACCTGGTACGTGGGAGTGACCATCCCACCCTTCACTTTGGTCACTCCAGGAAAAGCCGGCCCGGATTATGTGGCTTGGAGCCACTTACATACTACAATGTGTTAGTGGCTTAATGCTACTAACACTATACTGCCGGCTTCCTCCACCGAGCCCAGGCTGCTCGGTGGCACGTATCTGCCCAAGCGCTCCCCAAGGCAGCATAGGAAGGCATCCTAGCGACACATACCTGCCCTCCAGCACCTTGCCGGTCACCGTCTCACATACCCTCCCCCTCTGTTCGAGCCTGTGGGGTCGGACACCTTTCGCCGTCATGCAATGCGTCCTTGATAAGGCATCGGCATTGCCCTGTAGCTTTCCGGCCCTGTGCTCTACCGAAAAGCTAACATATTGAAGGGTCAGGAACCATCTAGTGACTCTGGCATTTCTTTCTTTTGCCTGTGACATCCAGGTTAAGGGGGAGTGGTCTGTGATCAGCCTCAAGTGCCTACCTAGCAGGTAGTATTTTAGGGATTCCAGAGCCCACTTGATGGCTAGGCGCTCCTGCTCAACGATACTGTAGTTTTTTTCCGGTGGCGTGAGCTTCCTGCTCAGATAAATTACGGGATGTTCCTCTCCCTCTACTTCTTGGGACAGAACTGCTCCCAGTCCCACATCGGACACGTCTGTTTGGACAATAAATTCCCTTTTAAAATTGGGTGTGACTAACACTGGACGTCTACAGAGGGCCCGTTTTAATTCTTGGAACGCCTTTTCTGTGTCAGGGTTCCACTTGACCATGACTGACTTACTGTTCTTGGTCAAGTCTGTTAGGGGCGCTGCTATGCTAGCAAAGTTCTGCACGAACCGCCTATAGTACCCTACAATGCCTAAAAAAGCCCTCACCTGCTTTTTAGTAGTGGGTTGTGGCCAGTCCTGAACGGCTTCAATTTTATTGATCTGGGGTTTTATAATACCCCTGCCTATTACATACCCCAGGTATCGTGCTTCTTCGAGGCCTATGGCGCACTTCTTTGGGTTTGCTGTGAGCCCTGCTTTTCTAAGGGAGTTCAGTACTGCCTGTACCTTGGGTAGATGGCTGTCCCAGTCTTCGCTAAAGATGATGATATCATCTAAATATGCTGACGCATACTGACGATGGGGTTTGAGTATGATATCCATCAATCTTTGGAAGGTTGCTGGGGCTCCATGCAAACCGAAGGGTAGGCAGATGTACTGAAACAACCCTTCTGGTGTGGCAAACGCAGTCTTTTCTTTCGCGCTCTCTGTAAGGGGAACCTGCCAGTAGCCTTTAGTAAGGTCGAGAGTGGAAAAGTACCTGGCATGACCCAGTCTCTCAATTAACTCGTCCACTCTCGGCATTGGGTATGCGTCAAATTTTGACACGTCATTTAGCTTCCGGAAGTCATTACAGAAGCGCAGAGAGCCATCAGGTTTTGGTATCAGCACGATAGGGCTGGACCATTCGCTTTTCGACTCCTCAATTACTCTGAGGTCTAGCATTTTCTTGACCTCCTCTGAGATGGCTCGTCTGCGGGCTTCTGGAACCCTGTACGGTTTCAACTGAACCTTTACCCCTGGTTCAGTTATAATGTCGTGTTTTATGACACCAGTACACCCTGGTATATCAGAGAACACATCTGAATTACGTTGTATAAATTCCCTCGACTCTTGTTGTTGGGATTTGGACAGGGACCCTGATACACACACCTCTGGGACCGCACCATGGGGGGTGCTCACTGCAGTCAGGGCTTCTCTGTCCTTCCATGGCTTAATTAGGTTTACATGGTACAACTGTTCTGGCTTCCGCCTACCTGGCTGGTACACCTTGTAGTTTACCTCTCCGACTTTCTCGATTATTTCATAGGGCCCTTGCCATTTTGCTAGGAATTTACTTTCTAGGGTGGGCACCAACACTAGTACCCGATCCCCAGGGTTGAAGGTTCTCACCTTGGCGGACCTGTTATATACCCGACTTTGGGCTTCTTGAGCCTGCTGTAAGTGTTCTCTAACAATGGGTATGACCGCCGCAATTCAATCTTGCATGAGGGAGATGTGTTCAATAACACATCTAGGGGGTGGACTCGTGCTCCCAGGTCTCCTTAGCTACATCAAGGAGCCCTCAGGGATGTCTACCATACACTAATTCAAAGGGAGAGAACCCAGTGGAGGATTGTGGGACTTCACGGATTGAGAACATTAAATATGGCAGCAGACAGTCCCAGTCCTTCCCATCCTTATTGACTACCTTTTTGAGCATGCTTTTTAGGGTCTTATTAAATCTCTCAACCAGACCATCCATCTGTGGGTGGTACACCGACGTCCGTAAGTGCTTAATATTCAGCAGCTTACACAATTCCTTCATGACCTTTGACATAAAGGGGGTTTCTTGGTCCGTCAGGATCTCTTTTGGTATGCCCGTGCGGGAGAACATGTGAAGTAGTTCCTTTGCAATACCCTTGGATGACGTATTGCGTAAAGGAACGGCTTCGGGGTAACGGGTGGCATAGTCTACGACCACTAATATATGTTGGTGACCCCGGGCAGACTTTACCAAGGGCCCAACTAGGTCCATAGCGATCCGCTCAAACGGCACCTCTATGATGGGCAAGGGCACTAAGGGGCTCCGGTAATGGGGCATAGGAGCTGTTATCTGACACTCCGGGCACGACTCACAGTAACGTTTTACATCACCATGTACCCCCGGCCAGAAAAAACGCTGAAGGATGCGTTCCTTAGTCTTTTCGCTCCCGAGATGACCTCCCAGCACATGCTTGTGCGCCAGGTCTAAGACCATCCTACGATAGGCCTGAGGTACCACCAGCTGTTCCACAACCTCCCCACGACCTTGTCAACCTGATACAACAATTCTTGGTTGACTGCAAGGTGTGGAAACACAGTATCAGCCCCTGGGAATTGAGGCTCCCCATTTATCACTTTAACATTTTCCCTAGCTTTTACTAAGGTGGGGTCTCGGAGCTGCTCAGTTCCGAAATTGGCACGTGAGACCTCTAAGTCAGGCATAGCAACTACTTCATCCTGTACCTCCGTCTCACCCTCCAATACCGTTAAGGGAAAGTTATCCCCATTCTCTTGGGTCACCCCTACTGCTGGAACCGTACCCTCAGGGTCAAACGGTTCTGGACACACATCATACACATTTGCATTATCATGAGCCTTATTTGCAGACGACCCTCGGTGTCGCCACAAGTCCCAAAATAGGGGAAAGTCTCTCCCGAGGATCACGGTGTGCATTAAGGATTTTACGACGCCCACCTCATGGGTGGCAAGTCCACACGGAGTATCAAGTTGTACAAGGGCAATAGGATACTCCTTGGTGTCCCCATGCACACAAACAACCCCCATGCGACGGCTGGTGAAGGTTGTGGGATCGACCAGGCTGGAGTGCATCAGCGTAACCAAGCTCCCTGAGTCCAGTAGAGCTGTTACCGCAAAGTCATTCACCTTTAGGTGACATAATGGTCGATCAGTCTCTGACACAGTCTCTGCAGAACATACTGGCCGTGCGAACATCGACCTCCGCCGGGCAGAGTCACAGTCCATGGGTTCCACAGTGAGGGGACAGTTGGCAACAAGATGCCCGGGCTCATGACAGCGCCAACATCGTATGGGGGCCCGGTCTCCTTGGGGTTCTACCGGGGACCCGAATGTCCATTTGGGGCTCCTCCTCTGCCCCAAACGATCCCCCTCTGAGCCGCCTCCCCTGGGGACACTTTTGACACCCCTTACATATGGAACAGTCTTACCAGGTGCTCCGGCCGACTTGCTGTTCCCGGGGTTGGAACGTCGAGGAGGCACGGCTTGCAGTAAGTCCTCTGTGGCTTTATACCTCTCGACGAGGCTCACGAGTTGGCCCACATCCTGGGGACCCCCTTGTCCCACCCAGCGCTGAATTGCGGGGGGCAACGAGCGGATGAACTTGTCCAGAACCACTTTTTGTATGATCTCTGCCGGGGATGCCTCCTCCGGCTGCAGCCACTTTCTCACCAGTTGGAGCAGGTCGTACATCTGGGAGCGAGCTGGTAGGTCATCTGCGAAAGTCCAGGCGTGTACTCGTCGGGCCCGCACATGGGTGTCCACGCCCAAGCATGCCAGGATCTCACCTTTGAGCTTGATATAGTCCTTGGCATCCTGCTCACCGAGGTCAAAGTAGGCCTTTTGGGGTTCTCCTGTCAGGAAAAGCGCTACTACCTCCGCCCACTGAGGCGCTGGTAATTTCTCCCTCTCGGCCACTCTCTCAAAGACCGCGAGACAGGCCTCGATGTCATCGGTGGCCGTCATCTTTTGTAAGGCCGTCTGTACCACGGTACGGGTGGTGGGGAGCGAACCAGGCGACCTCTGCACACTTTGTGCCAGGAGAGCATTAGTCTCGGCCTGAGCTCTCATGGCCTCCTCATGGATCTTTTGCTGGGTCGCCGCCACTTGTTGCTGCTGGGCCAACGCTTGCTGTTGCTGCACGTTCATTTGTACTAGCTGCTTTATCAGTTCCTCCATCTTGGCAGTATCTGATGGCTGTGCCGTTGCAGCTTTCACCCAGGACATGGGGGTTACAGCACTCTCCAGTCAATCTCTCTTGGGCGGTTGCCCTTAGCAACGGATCTCCAGCTGCTGCAGCAAAATGTCCGTTAATTGGTGTATGTCTCTTTAAGACCGCTGCCTGCATCCAAACACCATATGTGAGGGATTAGCGTTTAGGATCGGTAGCAACCTGGGCATAAGCAGTCAGAGACAGTGACACATAGGATAAAGTCTTTAGTCCAGGCTTTGCCTGGGTTTATTTCCAAGCAAACAAAAGCAAAATACAGGCCTTAACATCAGGCAAACATAACGTAAATCCTGCTCGTCTGAGCACTTACTATACATGTAGCGTCCCTGTCTACACACTGGTAACCAAATAGCTCCTGCACACAGCCAGCCAGGACTCTCAGACCTGCAAAGGTTTCAGCTCTCTCCTAGGCCCTGTAGGCCCAGGCTTTATATGGCCTGGTACCAGCCCCACCTGGTACGTGGGAGTGACCATCCCACCCTTCACTTTGGTCACTCCAGGAAAAGCCGGCCCGGATTATGTGGCTTGGAGCCACTTACATACTACAATGTGTTAGTGGCTTAATGCTACTAACACTATACTGCCGGCTTCCTCCACCGAGCCCAGGCTGCTCGGTGGCACGTATCTGCCCAAGCACTCCCCAAGGCAGCATAGGAGAGCATCCTAGGCGACACATACCTGCCCTCCAGCACCTTGCCGGTCACCGTCTCACAATATATATATATATATATATATATATATATATATATATATAATAAAATAGTGTGATACTCCCTCCCATATACAAGAATATAACTTTAACCTATGGTGTGCTAGCAGATAATACCGCTTCTATGTAAATGAACATAACTACCATAAAACTGCCCACCTGTTAATCCAGGTCTTGGACTTGGGTAAGAACTTTCAAAACGTTGAATCAGGGAGTATTCTGACTGCCCTTATGAGGTCAGGAAGGATTTTTTTCCCCCACATGGGCTAAATTGGCTTCTGCATCATTGGTGTTTTTTTTGCCTTCCTCTGGATTAACAAGCCTGAACTAGATGGACATTGTCTCCCTTCAGCCTGACATACTATGTTACTATGTAAGATAAGTATGCAGCATTTTTATTTACATCAACAACTTTTTTAGATCTGTAATTAGATTTTTATTGTTCAGCTTTGTCATAGGAGCCAAACAGACAATTACAGAAGTGCCAAATCTGGCATATCACTGCCATGAATGGTGCCTGACAGACCCCAATGACTATAACCGCGTCCATTTTAGTTTCTGTCATGCCACCTGGCATTTAACTAGACAAAAGGATTTTGTTTTTCCAAGGGTATGTTGCAACAAAGTGAATTTGCTGCAGATTTTCTGCAGGCTTTTGATATGGATCCACAGCAGATTTCATCCCTTCAATTGAATTGATTTGAGAAGGTGAAATTTGCTGTTGATTGTTATGGGACCACACCGGTACCGATCTGATGACCTTGTTGTCAGGTGCCAAATTGGTAGATATGGAAGCCCGTGATGAGAAGATTTTGCTAGCAATTATCTATAAAGAACATGAAATCACTCCATGTTATGTCAAAACACTTCTCCGGTGAGAATCTCAATGAATTCTGTTTAAGTACATTGCCAGTTTTTATACAGAAAGAAGAGGACATATACACAACAGTATCAAAGTTCTTAAAGGGGTTGTCCCGCGAAAGCAAGTGGGGTTATACACTTCTGTATGGCCATATTAATGCACTTTGTAATATACATTGTGCATTAATTATGAGCCATACAGAAGTTATCAGAAGTTATTCACTTACCTGTTCCGTTGCTAGCGTCCTCGTCTCCATGGTGCCGTCTAATTTTCAGCGTCTAATCGCCGGATTAGACGCGCTTGCGCAGTCCGGTCTTCTTCTTTTCTGAATGGGGCCGCTCGTGCCGGAGAGCGGCTCCTGGTAGCTCCGCCCCGTCACGTGCCGATTCCAGCCAATCAGGAGGCTGGAATCGGCAATGGACCGCACAGAAGCCCTGCGGTCCACCGAGGGAGAAGATCCCGGCGGCCATCTTCACCAGGTAAGTAAGAAGTCACCGGAGCGCGGGGATTCAGGTAAGCACTGTCCGGTTTTCTTTTTTAACCCCTGCATCGGGTTTGTCTCGCGCCGAACGGGGGGGCTGTTGAAAAAAAAAAAAAAAACGTTTCGGCGCGGGACAACCCCTTTAAGGCTTCTTGAGACAAGTAAATATCTTCACTCAGGGTATTGTTATCTCACCATAGTCTATTTTTGCTGGTTTTTGTGTTTCTTCTATGTTAAGAAAGCTTAGCCTTATTTACCTTTTCTGTTGACTCCCTATATTAAAATCCTAGTTACCAGCACTACAAAGCATAGGTTTTAGTCTTTTAAGGGCCAATAGTCCAATACAAGATAAGCAACATACACGTATTTCATTCTAAAACTTTACAGTTTATAATCCATAACATTTCCCCCTTTTGTTTCTTATCTTGTCCCAGAACAACAGTAAATATTTGAAGTACTTGAGTATATCCTAGTGATGTCAGTCAGCCTTTTAATTACATTTCACTATTGTTCTGACCAATACAAGAATGATCAAAGCCGAGTGAGCTTAAGAGCTGGGAATACATACCATTTTGTGCTATCATAGTGGGTATCACCTTTTCAGCAGATTTTGCCAATATGCGGCATATACAAGGTACTACACAACAGCCTACTATTACAAAAGCAATTACTATAATAGTCAAAGTAGTAAGAAGAGATGTGATCCAAGCACTCCATTGTCCAAAAATGTCCTCCAACCATGATGTAAATGGATCATAAACACCACAATTTTCTGCAAGTTCAATAGAAAGACTTTGTAGTCCATGCAAAACTTTAGTCACTGAGCCATCCATAGCTGTGCTGTTAGGCCGCCTGCAGACGAGCGGGTCGGATCCGGCAGCAAGAATTCCTGCGCGGGACCCGACCCGAGAGCCTGCAGGGACGAGCGCGTACTCACCCGCGCCTGGCGGCCCTGGCTCTTTCGCGTGCGCAGACCGGAGCCGGCGGCCGGGTGAGTGCGTGCCCCGCACAAAAATAGGACATGCCGCGGTTTGTTTGCCGCGCGAGATTTCGTGCGGCCAAACCGCGGCCGTCTGCATAGGAGTGCGTATTGTAATGCACTCCTATGCAAACTTTCAGTGGCGGAAATCCCGCGGGAAATCCCGCGGCGGGATTTCCGCCCGTGTGCAGGCGGCCTTAGAGCTGTAGGTGCAGCATGAATCCCCAATCATATTACAGACTACTCCTTTTTCTGCATGGAGCATGTCCAAAGCAAGACAGTTCTGGAGGCTATAGTGGATGTTGGTCCTAGTATGGCATCTCTGGTGTAGTTTACAAATCTCTGTTGATTATAATATATATAATTAATCCAATTAATATTTTTATTAATTGTGCACCAAGGACAAATAAATGATTCGATTGCTCCTGTAATCTGGTTTCTGGCTTTAACCCCTTAGTGACCAGCCCATTGCCTTTTTACGTCCTGCCCAAGTGGGCTTTATTCTCTGAGGACGTAAAAACATGTGTCCTGCAGAGAATAAAGCCACGTGGGCACTGGACGTGACAGCTCCATGCTGTTGGTGCCCGCAGGTAGCCGACAGCATAGAGCTATCATCCCGGGCTGCGGGGACCCCCCCCCCCTTCCCCCCGGCATTGCGATCGGCGCTATCCAAAATTCAAAATCTCCAAGATTCAGAATCTCTTGGATCCCGGCTCCTGAAGGTAGCCGGGAACCAGGAGATGTTACCAGGGACTGCGGTGAGCGGTCCCCGGCCCTGTGATCGCCGCTATCCAATGGATATCGGCGATCACGAAAAAGTTTGAAAAAGTAAACAAAAGTACAAGTTTCACCTCCCCTCATGGATCCGATCCATGAGGGGAGGTGAAAATACTCACCTCAGGTCCGCCGATGTCCCCGATGTTCCGGGACCCGAAGTCCCCGTCTGCGCATGCGCGCCCGATGCACAGAGGGGCTCGAGCCCCGGGAAATTCAAAATCCCTCTGCTCCTGGCTGCCATGTGTAGCCTGGAGCAGAGAGATTTCACCGGGGACATAATCACTGTTATCCAATGGATAACAGTGATCATGCAAAGTTAAAATAAAGTGTAAAAAAGTAAAAAAAGTTTTTAAAAACTTTTAAAAGGTTTAAAAAAAGTTTCAAAAGCTTACGTTTCATCTCCCCTCACAGATCATATCCGTGAGGGAGGATGAAAGTACGTACATAAGGCCCCCGGATTTATCCGCGGACCTTACCCTAGCTTCTGCGCACACACTCGTCGCCAAAATGGCGGACGCATGCGCAAAAGCTGTGGATTGCCAGGATAATTGAAATTCTCCCTGCTCCTGGCTACAAAACTTAGCCAAGACCCTGGAGCTTTCACTAGGGGCCACGGTGAGCGGTTCCTGGTCACGTGTTCACTGTTATACAATGGATAATGGCGGTCACGTAAAAGTTTTTTAAAAAATTGAAGTTTCATCTCCCCTCACCAATGCGATCAGTGAGAGGAGATGAAACTTTTTACACTCCATACCCGCCACTGAGATCAAGAAATGACCCCCAAAAAGCATGAGAGGAGGGGGGATACCAGTTTTATTGCCCCATGTGCCCATTCCAACCAGCCTCCGTAATTACCCCTGTCCTCGGAAATACCACACAGTTCACATTATTACTTTTATCTAAGATTTGGGGAAACCCAAAAAGGGCACGGAGGGGGGGGGATATTTTTAGGGAGTCAATTTTTATTCCGTACAAATGAGCAATGGGGCCTGGAATTTATTCAGTTGTGCCCTGCAATCCAACGGGTGTTCCCTCCATTATAGGCCTTGCCATGGGCCCTGTAAGTAAATTAGGGCCACAATGGGTATGTTTCTGAACTCGGGACAAACAGGGGTATTAATTTTGGGGTGAACGTCTTCATTCCTATGTACACTGTACAAAAAAAACTGTTTTTAAATTGAAAAAATTGCCAAATAAATTGAAACTTTTAATTTTTTCATTCTGCTTTGCTTAGATTCATTCAAATACTGTGGGGTCAAAATACGCAGTACACTCCTAGAGGAATTTGTTAAGGGGTCTAGTTTTCAAAATGGGGTCATTTAAGGGGGTTCCTTAGCGTTTTGGCCGCTCAATGGCTCTATAAGTGGGTGATGGGGCCTGGAATTCATTCAGTTGTACACTGAAATCCAAAGGGTTTTTCTTTCATTATAGGCCTAGCCATGTGTCCTGTAAGTAGATTAGGGCCACAATGGGTATGTTTCTAAACTTGGGACAAACGGGGGTATCCATTTTGGGGTGAATGTCTTCATTCCTATGTACGCTGTACAAAAAAAACTGTTTTTAAGTTGAAAAAATTGCCAAAAAAATTGAAAATCGTCATTTTTTCCTTCTGCTTTGCTTAGATTCATTCAAATACTGTGGGCGATGGGACCTGCAATTTATTCAGTTGTACCCTGAAATCCAATGGGTGTTCCTTTCATTATAGGCCTAGCCATGTGTCCTGTAAGTAGATTAGGGCCACAATGGGTATGTTTCTGAACAAACAGGGGTATCCATTTTGGGGTGAAAGTCTTCATTTATATGTGTGCTGTAGAAAAAAAACTGTTTTTAAATTGACGCAATTGCCCAAAAAATGAAAATTGTAATTTTTTCCTTCTGCTTTGCTTAGATCTATTCAAAAATTGTACAGTTAAAATACACAGTACACCCCTAGATGAACGCATTAAGGGGTCTAGTTTTCAAAATGAGGTCATTTGTGGGGGTTCTCTATTGTTTTGGGCGCTCAAGAACTCTACAAGTGTGGTATAGGGCATGAAAGGCCTTCAAGCCAAATTTATGTTCTAAATCTACCGACTGCTCCTTTCATTTTGGGCCCTGTTGTGCATCCAGACATAAGATTAGGGCCACAATGGGTATATTTCTGAAAACAGCACAAACAGAGGTATCCATTTTGGGGTGCAAGTCTTCATTCACATGTGTGCTGTACAAAAAAGCTGTTTTAAAGTGACAGAATTGCCAAAAAAATGAAAATCACAATTTTTTCCTTTTGCTTTGCTTGAATTTATTCAAAAACTGTGGAGTCAAAATGGACAGTAAACCCCTAGATAAATTTGTTAAGGGGTATAGTTTTCAAAATGGTGTAATTTTGGGGGGTTTTCTATGGTTTTGGGTGCTCAAGAATTCTACAAGTGTGCTATGGGGCCTAAAACGCCTTCAAGCAAAATTTCTGTTCTGAAAGACACTGACTACTCCTTTCGTTTTGGGCCCCGTTGTACACTCAGATATAAGATTAGGGCCACATTGGGTATATTTTTGAACACAGGACAAACAGGGGGATCCATTTTGGGATGTAAATCCTCATTTTCATGTAAACTATAGAAAAAACTATGTCTTTAAAATGACATATTTGCAAAAATATGAAATTTTACCTTTTCTCCTCTAAATTGAATTAATTCCTGAAAAAAAACTGTGGGGTCAAAATAATCATGACACCCCTCAGTGAATACATTAAGGGGTGCAGTTTTTAAAATAGGGTCATTTGTGGGGTTATCTATTATTCTGACACCTATGAGCCTTTGCTATCTTGGCTTAGTGCAGGAAAATAAAGTGTTCCTCTGTACGTCTCCTAAATGGTTAAAAAAACATAAAAGTTTTTCAAATGTGCATTCAGAATAACGTAAATAGATGGAAATATATATCTTAGCAAAAGTTTGTACAGTATGTTTGCACATATTTGATATATTACAATTGAAAATGTGAAAAAAAACGATAATTTTTTCTAAATTTTCCCAATATTGGCACTTTTAATAAATATTTTCCCATTCAGCCTCTCTACTCTCCCACTGCTTTGAGGATGGTAGGGTGTATGGAATGCCTGTTCTATGCCTAACATCCTTGCCATCTCAGTAAAGCGAGTACCACTCTCAATGGTTTCTGGGACACCAAACCTACTGACCACTTCAGAAAGAAGCTTTTTGGCTGTATTTTTTGCATTAGCCACAGAAACGGGGTAAGTCTCCAGCCAGAGAAGAGAGCAATGCATACAAGGACGTATTGAAACGGGACGCACGTAGCCACGGCCAGGGCAGCACTGGGCCTCTTCCGGACACCCCTAGGAGAGAGATGCACAATAAACGGTAGATCAGGGATGGTAGTTGTCACGGGTGATGCCACCGTTCCGATACACACCGGAATGACCTTCGGCAGAGAATAAATGAGCCACAGACAGATATAACGTACCTCAGGTCCCTAAGAACGGTCAGGGCCTGGAACAACTTTACTTAAACAAACTCCAGCAGTACAAGGCAAAATAGACAATCTTCTAAGTGCATTAAGATAGACTTGATTAGGAGTACCTTCACATGGCGATCCCAGGCTTCAGGATGTCTGTGTGTGAACAATTGAAGACGCATACCTCCACCTAGCGGTCCCAGAATTCAGGACGCTTAGGCGTGCACAGTTAAAGAAGAGTACCTCCACCCGGCAGTCTCAGACTTCAGGACACTAGAGTGTGAACAATTGATAAGAGTACCTTTGAACTGGGCCTTTGGTAAACTACTCTTACTTCTCTCTCACACTCTCTCTCCAATTGGGGCTCACTCATCTCTCATTCTAAATCAGGCAATCAAGGGAACCTTTCCTCCTCTTCCATTCTTCACTACATGAGGCTTAAAGGTACCCTCATGTAGCTGGCACTCTTTATCAGGAACCCAGAAGACATGGATTTCCTCCCGCTCTCAAGCACTTCTATTTATACTCTCAATTATACCACCAGACAGGACATAAGTTGATACATTCAGAGGCGATCTGCAGGCTCTTGCAAACACTTAACCCATCACATGCTGCAGCTGTGCAATACACAGCACACCCACATGAGACATGACATGTATGACATTATGGAGGGGGCCAGGAAAGCATGTACTGGGCCAATACAGAGACCACAGACTTTAATGAGTTATTTTTGGTGGACAGAATATTGTAGTCAACTATGTTATTCTATCTTCCAGAAATAAATGTAAAACAATGTACACTATTTCCTATCTGAAACACACAAGTACATAAATCAGGGCTAGTTTTATAAAAAGCCAATTAATATGTCCATTTTTTTGTAGAATGTGGCAGAAAACTAAAGTACTCAAAAGAAACAGACACAGACACTAGGAGAACATGCAAACTTCATGTAGATGTTTTCTTTGCTTGTATTTGAATCCAACTGCCGTAAGCCAACTGTGGTAACCACTGACTCGGGATATAAGTCTGTTCATATTAACACGTCAACAAATTCTTGTTCATTTTCAAAATGTCTTTGTTGGAACTTGCAGATGTCACTGATACAGACAGCGTGAAAGGAGCTGTGGTAGAAGTTGAAAAGCACGTGAAGGACTCTGGGTTAAATCTGTTAATAAACAATGCCGGTGTGATGCCACATGTAAACTTGGACAAGGTTGATGCTGATGATATGATTGATACATTCAAAACAAATGTGGTTGGACCAATGCAAGTAAGCCAGGTACTAATCTAAGCTTAATTTGGCTTTGTCTTGTTATGGAACTGTTAATGGTGGAGCCCCTTAAACTAAAGTATTGGGCTCATAGGAGATGTGGCACGAAGTCCAGGGATGCCTTTTTATGTCTCTTCACTATTCCCTCGCTATCTGCTGCAAACCTATGCCATGCATCTAATGGATAACTTATATGTGCACACGTAATGAGAGGACTAGGTCACTCATTATGAACACGAACTTAACCCCTTAAGGACATGGGATATTTTTGCCAGAGGGACACAACTATTTGGGGGGGAATTTTCATTTTCACTTTTCAAAAGCTATAACTTTTTTAGCTTTCTATCGACATGGACAAATGGGGGCTTGTTTTTTTTGCATGGCAAACTATAGTTTTTATCGGTAAAATTTGTAAAAATTCTTATGGGAGGGCAGGGAGAAAAAAAACCACATTAGTTCTCCCATTTTTTGTTACAGTGTAAATGGCATGATACATTTTTTTCTGTGCTTTGGTACTATTGTGACGATGTGAAAATTATATAATTTTTGTTTTTTTCCACTTTTGCACAATAAACCGCCCCCCCTTTCTGCATTGCATGTTTATGTCCCCTATGGGGACTAAAAAAGAAAAAATTAAGTTTAAAAAAGTTTTACTAATTATTAGAGGAAAAAAAACATCCTTTTGCCATATCTAAATAATAAAACAAAAATACATATTTGGTATCACCATGTCCGTAAAAATCAGATACATCAAGGTAATGCATTATTGAATTCAATGAACGACCCAGCGCTGCCTGTGATTGGCTGAGCACTGTGACCAATCACAGGCAGCACTCAGCTGTCATTCAGTGAATGGTTGAGTGCTGCCTGTGATTTGCTGAGCTCTCAGCCAATCAGATACAGCCCTTTCAGCAGACGGAGATTATAAATCTGCGCCTGCTGAAAGAGATTCAGAGCAGTTCAGGGAGAAGACACAGTGGGACAAGCCTGAGCCCCGCAAGCTGCTGAGAGGTGAGTATATATATATTTTTTTTTTTTAACACATTTCAGTGATGATTTTCAGCCCTTTATATTTAAAGCCCTTCCCTGAAAATCCCTGCAGGGCTTATCAGCATCCCATTGCTTTCAATGGGGCTGCAGAAGTGCCGGTCCAATTGAAAGCAATGGGAGAACATTGCAATCCTCTGCCACAGCTGTGACAGTTGTGGCAGGGGACTCTTTCGTCTCCGCTGCATTCCCCTCATCAATGAACACTGTGACAGTGCTAGTAGTAGATATAAATAGGTAGGAGAGTAAGATTATGGTGGCAATAAAACAGACATCCACGTAATGTAGAAGAAAATCCTGGCAGCATGTAGGATTCTTCACTCCCAACGGGGAATATTTATATGGCAATGGCAGAGAGGGGAAAATATATATATATTTTTTTTTTGTTTCACAAATCAGGGATGATTTTAAAGGAAGGGCTTATATTTCAAGCCCTCCCCTGAAAATCACTGCAGGGGTTGCCAACATCCTATTGCTTTCAATGGGGTTGCTGGGAGCAGCTGCAGCCCCATTGAAAGCAATGCTGCACGGACCTGCATTCACGCGTGTTTGTGCACGTACAGGGGTGAATAGTTTTGTGCGCACCTATGTACGCATACGTTCATCTGAATGCACCCTTAAGGATTAAAGAAATTTATTTCTGTAGCATGCATTTTCAGAAGAGTGGGACAGTAACAGAAATATAGCTAACATGTAATAAACAGGTTACATTTATAAAATCTTGTCGATACCTGAAAACATTTTCAGAAAACATTATTTGGAAACAGCAAACGTTTCAGAGTTTCCACACACGATGGAATTGTCCATTGGACGCAGCACAGGTACAGATTTTGTAGCATTTTTAACTGTGAATGCGTTCTGCGAAACATCTTGTGGAATGTATTGTGTTTTTTTACACAGTCTCATTGCGAAATTACAACTCCTGTATGTTAGAGAACCACAACAACAATTCCGCTTTAGAAAGTTTCTCCAACACAGAATATAATCTTGCATTTTTTTAGTAAAAACACGAAAATACACAGTATCAGCGCCTCATATTTCGTGTGGGTTCATATACTGGTGAATAAAGAGTTAACTCACCCGGTGTCTGGTAGAACTCTCTGGCTTGAGAGTCCACCGACACCTAATATCCACGTCAGCTTATACCGGTAGTAGCCACCCTGGGTCCTTGATCCGGATGACCGGAGAGTCATCTGGGGATTACAGCCCTGATATCGTTGTAGCATAAAGTAGCACACAAAGAAATACAAAAAAGCCCCGCTCTTGTAGGAATCCAAGGATTAGAATCGGACACAGCGGTCCATACGTTATATATTTATTCCGAATGCAACGCGTTTCGGTGATGCACAGTAATCACCCTTTTCAAGCATATAAAAACAACATAATAAAATTACTTTTATATATATGTAGGAACTCAGGTTTCCTCTTACAGATGCCGTTGTCAGGGGCCATCTTTGCATCACGTGTGAGGTGCCTAGACACGTGTGCTCACACGTCATTCTTTCAAATCACATGACCTTGATCGCTTATTAATAAAAAAGCTTTCTCATAGTAAAACTCCATTATTCAATCAGGGGTTACTCCGAACCGTGACAATTCGGTCACTTTATTATAAGTATACTACATCATATAGTTGCTTGTTCATAAAAAGACCTATGTCTATCTATTTAACAGAATTCCTCATATACCCACATTATTTAAAAAAAACATTATTATACATTTCAACTAAGATTATATGGTTTCCCTTTTACAAAAATATAATTTATATCTAAAACACTTTATGTTAAATCAAATGTCAGAAGAAAAAAAACGCAAATAAAACGTTTTATTTGCGTTTTTTATTTTTCTGACATTTTAGTTATGCTGCCGTGTAAATATTCCCCACGGGGAGTTCCCTTGTTACTGAACACTGTGACAGGCAGTGCTTGGCCATTCATTGAATTCTATGGATGGCCAGGTGCTGCATGGGATTGGCTGAGTGCTGTGATCAATCACAGGCAGCATTCAGCTGTCATTCAATGAATAGCTGAGAACTGCCTATGATTGGCTGAGTGCTCAGCCAATGAGACTCAGCCCTTTCTGCAAGTGGGGATTTTAAATCCCCACCTGCTGAAAGAGCTTCAGAGCAGTGCAGGGAGAAGACAGGCTAGACGCGCCTGAACCCCGGAAGCTGAGGAGAGGTGAGTATAATTTTTTTTTAATTTTTAACACATTCTAGGGATGATTTTCAAGGCTTATATTGAAAGCCCTTCCCCAAAAATCCCTGCAGGGCTTGCCAACAGCCCATTGCTTTCAACGGTACTGCAGAAGTGCCGGTCCCATTAAAAGCAATGGGAGAACATTGCGATTCTCTGCCACAGCTGTCACAGCTGTGGCAGGGGATTTTTTACTCTCTGCAGGGATGAAGAAATCCTCTGCCACAGCTGTCATGGCTGTGGCAGGGGATTCTTTACTCCCTGCAAAGATGAAGAAATCCTTTGCCGCAGCTGTGACAGCTGTGGTAGTGGATTCTTTACTCCCCGCCGGGAGTCCTCTTGGCACTGATCACTGTAGGGGTAGACAGGGATTGGTGAAATACGTGAATAAGGTTACAAAAGTAGGGGTTTGAGTGGGAGCACCATTTTAGAAAAGATGCTCCTGTCAGGGAGCTGATCTCTCACCATAAATATTGGTTTAGGGCAACGGTGAGCTCGGCTGAGTGCGCAGAGGTGGCCCAGTCCAGAAGAAGAGGAGGTGTTGGAGAGTGGTCAGCTGAGGTTGGTGGTGTTTGTGCCACAGAGGGATGGGTGGTAATATGGCCCCGGACAGTTTGGGAGTAACAAAGGGATGACATCCGAGTGCCAGTGCCTGCTTTGGTTGCAGCAGGAGGAATCATCATTGGAGATGGTGAGGAACAATGTGGATTGTCTGGATCCATTGGTGCCAGCTGGTGGGCTCACAGATAATTTTGCTAATTATTCTAGAGGGGACTATAGTGTTTCAGTGAGGGGGGTCTCGCAGAGCGAGGTATAGTTGGGCATCAGGAGGGTGATTTACAGGCATTGTTGGGTAGTATGTGCAATTTATTGGCTCGTTATGAGCATGGGATAGGAGTAAGAATGCTGCTTTATCCATCACCAGTGGGGGCCTGGTTGTCTTCGGGGATGTCGTCTAATTTACAGGATGGGGGGGGGGGCTGTATCGGGTAGTCAGCGGGTAACAACTGTTTCCAGGACTTTGGGAGTGACAGTAGCAGTACAAATGGAGGAGGATGGAGATGCAATTCGGTTAGACAACAAAGCAAAAGGGGAGGTTTATGTGTGCTTTGAGGGACCATTGGGGGCACATTTAAAGAAGGAAGTTAAAAAGATATGGAGCAATGAATATGTCCAGATTTTTTTCCTTCTTCCTTTGGAAAAATTCATTTTGGATTAAAAAAAAGGAATGGATTCTAAAAAGGAGGAAGAAAAGAAACAATGGCATTTGATTCCTCAGAACTTTAAGTAGTTGCAGACTTTTGAAATTTTAGCCATCGGTGAATGATGGTATAGTCGCAGAACTTTGTGGGGGTTGGTCTATGGCAAAAGTTAACAGGGTAATGGCGGCTTTAGCTTTTGGTTTCAAAATGAGGGGGCTACGGGATGTCTAAGACTTTTCTGTTGAGACAGGCCTTGAAGGGTTTTTGAAGGGGAAGACTGTTGAAAGATAAACGTAGACTGTTTTCTTTTACATTGTTGGGACATTGGAGACCATTTACATTAACAGTTCAGAAGTGGTTTTATTTAAATGTACCTTTTCTTGGCATTTTTTGGTGCCTTCCGGATAAGCAAGTTGGTATCCCCTAGTACAAAATTGTGGGGGAAACGGGGGAGGGATGGTTATTGGGATCTGACGTGTCGATGGTAGACGATCGTTTGGAATTTTGGTTGAAATGGTCAAAAACAGACCAGTGTGGAAGAGGAACATGAATCATTTTGGCTAAAGTGCCTGGGTCGGCGATGTTTAGGTGCTGTCTTTTAGAGGCTATAGAACTGGGATTTCAGATAATCCTGGCCCATTATTACATCTTTTCTTTCTAGATTTCAATTTATAGCAGTGCTTAATTAGGTTTTGGGAGTCTTGGGATTGGAAAACTCAGGGTATTCTTCCTGTTTCTTCAGAATTGGGTTGGCAATGGAGGCCGCTGAGTGGGGTTTAAGTCCTGCAGTGGTATAAAAAAATGGGTGGTGCAAATCTAACTGATTTAGCTTACATGTGCAGCCAGAGGGGTGGTTCAGGGGTTTGGACTAAATTAAATTATGCAATTGCATAGAAAAAGGGGGGTATTTGGATAATGGGAGTTTTCAGGGTAAATTATTTTGTGGGGACTGTTGTTCATGGTTTTGTCTTTAAACAGGTTGTGGTCCAGCATTGGTTTGTCTGTTGGGCTACTGAGCGAGCAAAGATACAATCGGAAGGGCGTCAGCTGGGAATTTCCACAAGTGATACGATTACACTGTGCAACAATTTTTTTTTAATTTTCTTAAGAGAAAGCAATTGATATGTTTATGTAAAATTTAAAAAATGCTGATTACACTGGTAAAACTGAATAATGGCTAGCAAGTCTCATTTTCAAGTTATTTAACCCCTTAGCCACCATACTTTTTTTTTGCTTTAAAAGAGCGTTACTCCTTTATTTATCCATCAGCGTAGCAGTATGGCGGCTTGTTTTTTGCGGGACGGGTTGTATTTTTAAATGGTACAATTTAATGTACCATATAATGTTCTGGAAAAACTATAAAAAGGTTCTAAGTGAAGTAAAGTGAAAAAAACACCAAATTACTACTTGTTTTGGTGCATTTTGTTACTACAGCCCACAAACTGGAACAAAAATGACATGATAACTAAATTCTATGGGTCAGTATTAGAGATAAGCGAGCACCAAAATGCTCGGGTGCTCGTTACTCGGGACAAAAATTTCCCGATGCTCGAGGGTTCGTTTCGAATAACGAACCCCATTGAAGTCAATCGGCGACCTGAGCATTTTTGTATATCGCCGATGCTCGCTAAGGTTTCCATTTGTGAAAATCTGGGCAATTCAAGAAAGTGATGGGAACAGCACAGCAACGGATAGGGCAGGCGAGGGGCTACATGTTGGGCTGCATCTCAAGTTCCCAGGTCCCACTATTAAGCCACAATAGCGGCAAGAGTGCCCCCCCCCTCCCAACAATTTTTACTTCTGAAAAGCCCTCATTAGCAATGCATACCTTAGCTAAGCACCACACTACCTCCAACAAAGCACAATCACTGCCTGCATGACACTCCGCTGCCACTTCTCCTGGGTTACATGCTGCCCCCCCCCCTGCACGACCCAGTGTCCACAGCGCACACTAAATTGTACCTGCGCAGCCTTCAGCTGCCCTCATGCCACGCCACACTCATGTCTATTTATAAGTGCGTCTGCCATGAGGAGGAACCGCAGGCACACACTGCAGAGGGTTGGCACGGCTAGGCAGCGACCCTCTTTAAAAGGGGCGGGGCGATAGCCCACAATGCTGTACAGAAGCAATGAGAAATATATTCCTGTGCCACCGCCATCAGGAGCTGCACACGTGGGCATAGCAATGGGGAACCTATGTGCTACACACTATTCATTCTGTCAAGGTGTCTGCATGCCCCAGTCAGACCGCGTTTTTTTATAAATAGTCACAGGCAGGTACAACTGGGAATCCCCAACTCCGCAATGGGAATTCCGTGTGCACCCACAGCATGGGTGGCTCCCTGGAACCCACCGGCTGTACATAAATGTATCCCATTGCAGTGCCCTGGACAGCAGAGCTAACGTCAGATTAAATGCAGGTGGGCTTCGGCCCACACTGCATGCCCCAACCTGACCAGGCTTTTTAATTCATAGACACAGGCAGGTACAACTCCCTATTGTGAAGTCCCTGTGGACCGACAGCATGGGTGGGTGCCAGGAAGCCACCGGCGGCACATAAATATATCCCATAGCATTGCCCATCACAGCTGAGGTAATGTCATGTTTAATGCAGGTGGGCTTCGGCCCACACTGCATGCCCCAGTCAGACTGGGGTTCTTTAGAAGTGGACACATGTAGTTACAACTCCGTGTGGACCGACAGCATGGGTGGCTCCCTGGAACCCACCGGCGGTACATAAATATATCCCATTGCAGTGCCCAGCACAGCTGATGTAACGTCAGCTGTAAAGCAGGTGGGCAAAAAATTAATTGGATTACACTGTAGGCGAGGGCCCCAAAAAATTGGTGTACCAACAGTACTAATGTACCTCAGAAAAATTGCCCATGCCCAATCAAGAGGGCAGGTGAAACCCATTAATCGCTTTGGTTAATGTGGCTTAATTGGTAACTAGGCCTGGAGGCAGCCCAGTTAAAATAAAAATTGGTTCAGGTGCAAGTTTCAACGCTTTAATGAGCATTGAAACGTATAAAAATTGTTTACAAAAATTATATGACTGAGCCTTGTGGGCCTAAGAAAAATTGCCCGTTCGGCGTGATTACGTGAGGTTTCAAAGGAGGAGCAGGAGGAGGAGGAGGAATATTATACACAGATTGATGAAGCAAAAATGTCCCCGTTTTTGATGGTGATAGAGAACGATGCTTCCATCCGCGGGTGCAGCCTACGTATTGCTTAGGTATCGCTGCTGTCCGCTGGTGGAGAAGAGAAGTCTGGGGAAATCCAGGCTTTGTTCATCTTGATGAGTGTAAGCCTGTCGGCACTGTCGGTTGACAGGCGCGTACGCTTATCTGTGATGATTCCCCCAGCCGCACTAAACACCCTCTCTGACAAGACGCTAGCCGCAGGACAAGCAAGCACCTCCAGGGCATACAGCGCGAGTTCAGGCCACGTGTCCAGCTTCGACACCCAGTAGTTGTAGGGGGCAGAGGCGTCACGGAGGACGGTCGTGCGATCGGCTACGTACTCCCTCACCATCCTTTTACAGTGCTCCCGCCGACTCAGCCTTGACTGGGGAGCGGTGACACAGTCTTGCTGGGGAGCCAGAAAGCTGTCAAAGGCCTTAGGGAGTGTTCCCCTGCCTGTGCTGTACATGCTGCCTGATCTCCGTGCCTCCCTTGCTACCTGGCCCTCGGAACTGCGCCTTCTGCCACTAGCGCTGTCGGATGGGAATTTTACCATCAACTTGTCCGCCAGGGTCCTGTGGTATAGCATCACTCTCGAACCCCTTTCCTCTTCGGGTATCAGAGTGGAAAAATTCTCCTTATACCATGGGTCGAGCAATGTGTACACCCAGTAATCCGTTGTTGCCAGAATGTGTGTAACGCAAGGGTCACGAGAAAGGCATCCTAACATGAAGTCCAACCATGTGTGCCAGAGTACCTGTACGCAACACATGGCTGTCCTCACTAGGAAAATCACTTTCAGGATCCTCCTCCTCCTCATCCTCCTCCTCAGGCCATACACGCTGAAAGTATGACAGGCAAGCAGCATGGGTACCCTCAGCAGTGGGCCAAGCTGTCTCTTCCCCCTCCTCCTCATCCTCCTCATGCTCCTCCTCCTCCTCCTCAACGCGCTGAGATATAGACAGGAGGGTGCTCTGACTATCCAGCGACATACTGTCTTCCCCCGGCTCTGTTTCCGAGCGCAAAGCGTCTGCCTTTATGCTTTGCAGGGAACTTCTCAAGAGGCATAGCAGAGGAATGGTGACGCTAATGATTGCAGCATCGCCGCTCACTATCTGGGTAGACTCCTCAAAGTTTCCAAGGACCTGGCAGATGTCTGCCAACCAGGCCCACTCTTCTGTAAAGAATTGAGGAGGCTGACTCCCACTGCGCCGCCCATGTTGGAGTTGGTATTCCACTATAGCTCTACGCTGCTCATAGAGCCTGGCCAACATGTGGAGCGTAGAGTTCCACCGTGTGGGCACGTCGCACAGCAGTCGGTGCACTGGCAGATGAAACCGATGTTGCAGGGTGCGCAGGGTGGCAGCGTCCTTGTGGGACTTGCGGAAATGTGCGCAGAGCCGGCGCACCTTTCCGAGCAGGTCTGACAAGCATGGGTAGCTTTTCAGAAAGCGCTGAACCACCAAATTAAAGACGTGGGCCAGGCATGGCACGTGCGTAAGGCTGCCGAGCTGCAGAGCCGCCACCAGGTTACGGCCGTTGTCACACACGACCATGCCCGGTTGGAGGCTCAGCGGCGCAAGCCAGCGGTCGGTCTGCTCTGTCAGACCCTGCAGCAGTTCGTGGGCCATGTGCCTCTTATCTCCTAAGCTGAGTAGTTTCAGCACGCCCTGCTGACGCTTGCCCACCGCTGTGCTGCCACGCCGCGCGACACCGACTGCTGCCGACGTGCTGCTGCTGACACATCTTGATTGCGAGACAGAGGTTGCGGAGGAGGAGGAGGAGGGTGGTTTAGTGGAGGAAGCATACACCGCCGCAGATACCACCACCGAGTTGGGGCCCGCAATTCTGGGGGTGGGTAGGACGTGAGCGGTCCCAGGCTCTGACTCTGTCCCAGCCTGCACTAAATTCACCCAATGTGCCGTCAGGGAGATATAGTGGCCCTGTCCGCCTGTGCTTGTCCACGTGTCTGTTGTTAAGTGGACCTTGGCAGTAACCGCGTTGGTGAGGGCGCGTACAATGTTGCGGGAGATGTGGTCGTGCAGGGCTGGGACGGCACATCGGGAAAAGTAGTGGCGACTGGGAACTGAGTAGCGCGGGGCCGCCGCCATCATACTTTTGAAAGCCTCCGTTTCCACAACCCTATACAGCAGCATCTCCAGGCTGATAAATTTGGCTATGTGCACGTTTAACGCTTGAGCGTGCGGGTGCGTGGCGGCGTACTTGCACTTGCGCTCCACCACTTGTGCTAGCGACGGCTGGACGGTGCGTTGACAGACATTGGTGGATGGGGCTGAGGACAGCGGAGGTGAGGGTGTGGGTGCAGGCCAGGAGACGGTAGTGCCTGTGTCCTGAGAGGGGGGTTGGATCTCAGTGGCAGGTTGGGGCACAGGGGGAGAGGCAGCGGTGCAAACCGGAGGTGGTGAACGGCCTTCGTCCCAGCTTGTGGGGTGCTTGGCCATCATATGTCTGCGCATGCTGGTGGTGGTGAGGCTGGTGGTGGTGGCTCCCCAGCTGATCTTGGCGCGACACAGGTTGCACACCACTGTTCGTCGGTCGTCTGCACTCTCAGTGAAAAACTTCCAGACCTTTGAGCACCTCGGCCTCTGCAGGGTGGCATGGCGCGAGGGGGCGCTTTGGGAAACAGTTGGTGGATTATTCGGTCTGGCCCTGCCTCTACCCCTGGACACCGCACTGCCTCTTGCAACCTGCCCTGCTGCTGCCCTTGCCTCCCCCTCTGAAGACCTGTTCTCAGTAGGCGTAGCAAACCAGGTGGGGTCAGTCACCTCATCGTCCTGCTGTTTTTCCTCCGAATCCTCTGTGCGCTCCTCCCTCGGACTTACTGCCCTTACTACTACCTCACTGATAGACAACTGTGTCTCATCGTCATCGTCCTCCTCACCCACTGAAAGGTCTTGAGACAGTTGCCAGAAGTCCCCAGCCTCATCCCCCGGACCCCGGGAACTTTCAAAAGGTTGGGCATCGGTCACGACAAACTCCTCCAGTGGGAGAGGATTCGGAACCCTTGCTGCCCATTCTGGGCAGGGGCCCGAGAACTGTTCCTGGGAGTCTGCCTGCTCCTCAGAATGTGTCATTGTAATGGAGTGAGGAGGCTGGGAGGAAGGAGGAGCAGCAGCCAGAGGATTCAGAGTTGCAGCAGTGGACGGCGCAGAACTATGGGTGTTCGATAGATTGCTGGATGCACTTTCTGCCATCCACGACAGGACCTGCTCACACTGCTCATTTTCTAATAAAGGTCTACCGCGTGGACCCATTAATTGTGAGATGAATGTGGGGACGCCAGAAACGTGCCTCTCTCCTAATCCCGCAGCAGTCGGCTGCGATACACCTGGATCAGGAGCTCGGCCTGTGCCCACACCCTGAGTTGGGCCTCCGCGTCCTCGCCCGCGTCCACGTCCACGTCCTCTAGGCCTACCCCTACCCCTCAGCATGGTGTATTACCAGTAGTGCAGAAACAGAACGCTGTAATTAAATGTGCCGCTTATTGGCCTGTGGTTGGAGGCTGACTTCGCTTACGGAACGCACAGCAGAGCCAGGAAAGAATTTTGCGCAAGCCTGCTGTAACACTTAGCTGGCTGCGTATGAATTAGGACAACTACCCCCAGCACAGACCCAGTACACTGAGGACGGTCACAGGCAGCCCAAATAGATTTTTTTTGCCAAATGTTTTTGGAAAGGCCCACTGCCTATATACACTGTATATGTCTTCTCTCTCTGCGTCACCACTACTGGCCCTGGAGTATGTCAAATAACTGCAGACTGTTGCACTGTGGACTGGAATACAGCGGTGATGTAACAGCCAACACAGAGCCAGGAAAGAATTTTGCGCAAGCCTGCTGTAACACTTAGCTGGCTGCGTATGAATTAGGACAACTACCCCCAGCACAGACCCAGTACACTGAGGACGGTCACAGGCAGCCCAAATAGATTTTTTTTCCCAAATGTTTTCGGAAAGGCCCACTGCCTATATACACTGTATATGTCTTCTCTCTCTGCGTCACCACTACTGGCCCTGGAGTATGTAAAATAACTGCAGACTGTTGCACTGTGGACTGGAATACAGCGGTGATGTAACAGCCAACACAGAGTCAGGAAAGAATTTTGCGCAAGCCTGCTGTAACACTTAGCTGGCTGCGTATGAATTAGGACAACTACCCCCAGCACAGACCCAGTACACTGAGGACGGTCACAGGCAGCCCAAATAGATTTTTTTTGCCAAATGTTTTTGGAAAGGCCCACTGCCTATATACACTGTATATGTCTTCTCTCTCTGCGTCACCACTACTGGCCCTGGAGTATGTAAAATAACTGCAGACTGTTGCACTGTGGACTGGAATACAGCGGTGATGTAACAGCCAACACAGAGCCAGGAAAGAATTTTGCGCAAGCCTGCTGTAACACTTAGCTGGCTGCGTATGAATTAGGACAACTACCCCCAGCACAGACCCAGTACACTGAGGACGGTCACAGGCAGCCCAAATAGATTTTTTTTCCCAAATGTTGTTGGAAAGGCCCACTGCCTATATACACTGTATATGTCTTCTCTCTCTGCGTCACCACTACTGGCCCTGGAGTATGTAAAATAACTGCAGACTGTTGCACTGTGGACTGGAATACAGCGGTGATGTAACAGCCAACACAGAGCCAGGAAAGAATTTTGCGCAAGCCTACTGTAACACTTAGCTGGCTGCGTATGAATTAGGACAACTACCCCCAGCACAGACCCAGTACACTGAGGACGGTCACAGGCAACCCAAATAGATTTTTTTTGCCAAATGTTTTTGGAAAGGCCCACTGCCTATATTCAATAAATATGTCTTCTCTCTCTGCGTCACCACTACTGGCCCTGGAGTATGTAAAATAACTGCAGACTGTTGCACTGTGGACTGGAATACAGCGGTGATGTAACAGCCAACACAGAGCCAGGAAAGAATTTTGCGCAAGCCTGCTGTAACACTTAGCTGGCTGCGTATGAATTAGGACAACTACCCCCAGCACAGACCCAGTACACTGAGGACGGTCACAGGCAGCCCAAATGATTTTTTTTCCCAAATGTTTTTGGAAAGGCCCACTGCCTATATTCAATAAATATGTCTTCTGTCCCTGCCTCACCACTACTGGCCCTGGACTATGTATAATTACTGCAGGGCGCAATGCTCTGCACGGCCGATATACAAAGAAAAAAAATGTGCAGCACTGCAAAAAGCAGCCTCCACACTACTGCACAGTAGATGTGGCCCTAAGAAGGACCGTTGGGGTTCTTGAAGCCTAAAATACTCCTAACACTCTCCCTATAACAACTCCAGCAAGACAGCACTTTCCCTGATCTCTGTCAGAACGCATCTGTGGCGAGCCGCGGGAGGGGCCGATTTATATACTCCGGTGACACCTGATCTCCCCAGCCACTCACTGCAGGGGGGTGGTATAGGGCTTGAACGTCGCAGGGGGAAGTTGTAATGCCTTCCCTGTCTTTCTATTGGCCAGAAAAGCGCGCTAACGTCTCAGAGATGAAAGTGAAAGTACTCGAACATCGCGTGGTACTCGTCTCGAGTAACGAGCATCTCGAACACGCTAATACTCGAACGAGTATCAAGCTCGGACGAGTACGTTCACTCATCTCTAGTCAGTATGATTACAGTTACTCCCCGACTTGCGAACAGGTTCCGTTCCGGGAGCCCGTTCGCAAGTCCGTTTTGTTCGCAAGTCGAACAAATGGTAGTATGGAGGGGATCGCGGGTGGACAGCTCTGACAGCGGTATTTAGAGTGTTAACAGTTCTGACGAGCGGCGCGGCTCGTCGGAACTGCTGCCGCCGGGTGCCCGCTGTAAGAAACAGCCTGCACCCGACGTTCAGGGGGCCCGTACAGCGTCCCACAATGAGATCGCGGGACGCTGTGTGGTTGCTAGGCAGCTGGGGACCTCCTGAAAGGCCCCAGGGCTGCCTATGCAGAGTGCCCATCAAGCGCACGGCTTGCTAGGCGCTCTGCATAGACAGCCCTAGGGCCTTTCAGAAGGCCCCCGGCTGCCCAGCAACCGCGATGTGACCGGACAGGCTTCTATCAGGCTTGATAGAAGCCTGCCCGGTCCCTGCACAGTATGATGTAATGCCATAGCATTACATCATACTGTGCAGAACAGATTGTTCGCAACTAGCGAAATTCGCAAGTCGAATGTTCGCAAGTCGGGGACTATCTGTACTATGGTTTTTTTTGTTTTTTTTGCTGCACTACTTTTATTTTTTTTTTTAGGCATTTAATTTTTTTAATTATTTCCTGCTGCCATCTTCTGTGCACAATAACTTTTTTTATTTTTCTGTCTATATAGTTGTGCAAAGGCTCATTTCTTGTAGGACTTCCTGTAGTTTGTGTTAATACCATTTTGGAATACATATGACTTTTTGATCACTTTTTATTGCATTTTTTTCTTGGAGACAGAATGACCAAAAAAGCCCATTTCTAGAATTCTTAATTTTTTTTTCAGACGACGTTCACCTTGCGGGGTAAATAATGCATTGCTTTGATAGATCAGACTTTTATCTCGGACACAGTGATACTAAACATGTATTTTTGTTTTATGATTTTGATTCTTTTATTTAGTCCAACCAATGACCTGTAAAAACACAGTTCATTTATTACACCGTGTTTACAACACGTGGAAACATACCCTATATGTTACATAAACCTACCCTTAGGGCGCCCACCCACTGGCGTTTGCGATTTTCGTGCGAGAAAAACGCCGCGTTTTCCGCGCGTTTTTCGCTGCATTTTTTGCCGCGTTTTCGCGGCGTTTTCGCGGCTTTTCCATTAATTTCCATTGACTTTCATGGGTGCATTAGGAGAAAAATAAGGACACATATGCAACTGACAGTTCCTATGTTAAAAAACGCAACGCAACGCAAAACGCCAGTGGACAGGAGTACATTCAATTCTAATTGCTCTGCAGAAAAAACGCAAAATGCAAAGAAAATAAAATCGCCAGTGGGTGGGCGCCCTTATAGTGTTGAATCAGCACGTGGTGTGTAACAGTGATTGCAAAATAGTTGCGCAATAACTTTTGTTGTTCTTTTTATTAAGCAAGGTTAATGGCGAGCCGACTGGATTAATTGTATAGGCATATTTCCAAAAAATACAACCGCAATTGGATCACATTATTCGTCATAACTGGAAAACCTTAAGTGGCAGAAAAAAAGGGATATCATATTTGAATTCAGCACACTAAACTTACTATAAGCCGCCTATCTGTTACAAAAATTATATTGGACAGTGTTATCCGCTGGCTGGTATTCAGAGGCATGATGTGGGGGAGGATTCCTCCAGTGGTAATACATTTTGCAGATTTGGACAGGCATCTTAGTTCTACATATTGGGGGTAGTGATCTGGGTAGTCGGCCAGCAAGGGAGTTTCGTAGGGACATCGAACACGACTTTCTCAGGTTGAGTAGGTTGTTTCCAGACTTAAGTAGTAAGTTATGCTTGCTGTGGCGGGTGCAGGGGGGAATCTTTGGAGGCGAATTTTTTTTATTTTTTGGGTGGAGGAAGTTTGGTGGCTATGGGCTCACCTTTAAGACTCCCCTTCCCCCCTTTTATTTCATTGTGGTTGGATCTGGTGCTTATGGTAAGGCCACAGAAGGGATCCTGGATCAATTTTTGATATTCTAGCCTCCTATCGGGGGGAGGGGAGGGCAGGGCTAGTGGTGTCTCCGAGCCAGGTTTATGCTTGGAGGCAAGGTTTGCTTTTTGGGGTTTAAGCACCAGACCTTTGTGGTCCCAAGGACGTCCTCTCTTTATATGAAAGTGGTTAATATGTTTTGTTAATTTGTTTAAATAAAATGGCTACTGTGGTCAAAATATCCAAAAATGAGTATGGTCTCCATGTATCATTAGGGGTATACAGTAATAGGTTTGGATGGGTCACAGTGGATGTGACTCTAGCATACCTGTGTCAAGTAATACTTGCTGACATGCATTGCTATAAAATCTCACAATTTTGTAGCCCATGTGAAGGAGACCTAAAGCCCAGGACCAAGCACTGTATTTACTATGCGCTAATTTATTATGCTTGGTCCTTAATGACTTGGTAGAAGGATTGCACAATAAAATATCAATATTTGCAGATGATACAAAACTATGTGAGGGTGCGTTCACACGAACGTATATCGGCTCGTTTTTCACGCCGAGCCGATATACGTTGTCCTCATGTGCAGGGGGGGGGGAGGCTGGAAGAGCCCAGGAGCAGAAACTCAGCTCCCGCCCCCTCTCTGCCTCCTCTCCACCCCTCTGCACTATTTGCAATGGGGAGAGGCGGAACGGGGGCGGGGCTAATTCCCAGAACTTAGCCCCACCCCTGTTTCGCCTCCTCTCATTGCAAATAGTGCAGAGGGGCGGAGAGGGGGCGGGAGCTCAGTTCCTGCTCCTGGGCTCTTCCAGCCTCCCGCCCCTGCACATGAGGACAACGTATATCGGCTCAGCGTGAAAACCGAGATGTATCACATCTCAGCACCTGAATACTTATTTCTTGTATCCCCTGATATACAATACCTTGCATCGGGGATCTCTTTGACTGCAATTAAGGGGTGCATGTCTGTGCAGCTAGGCATATGAGACACATTATTCTTCTATCTGAAACCACCTACAATCCAAGGGTTTCTTTGACAAAGTGGACCGCTTACAGGATTGTATAAAAAGGATTTTATCCTTCCCGAAACATAGAACAATATTGGATCACAGGTTGGGGGCCGCTGTTTAACTTTCTAACTATAGGCCTCTCAAGTGATCCCAGTATCCATCATCTGAGATACTATACATTTCTTGTATACGGGTTTTCTATTTGGAACCAAGGAATACCAAAATTCCGAGGGTTCCTATTTTTGTTATATGTGTTGTTCTGTCCATTTTTTAATGATCTTTAATAAAGTTAGTTGGTTTTAATATTATTATTCTTCTTCGGTGATTGCTTTGGAATAAATTTGAAGGATAACTGTCCCCCTGTGGGGCTTAAAAGTTTTAGTCACCCCCATTTTGCCATATCTGTAATTAAAAAGTCTAAATCATAAAATAAAAATACATATTTGGTATCGCCACGTTAGTAAAAGTTCGATCTATCAAAGTAGTGCATTATTTACCCTGCATGGTAAACGTCATCTGAAAAAAAATAAAGAACGCCAGAAATGCACTTTTTCAGTCACCCTGTCTCCCAGAAAAAACGCAATAAAAAGCGATCAAAAAGTCGTATGTATTCCAAACTAGTACTAACGGAAACTACAGGACATCCCACAAAAAATGAGCCCTTTCTCTACTATGTCGACGGAAAAATAAAAAAGTTATTGTGCGCACAAGATGACCGCAGAAAATTGAATGAAAATAAATGTCTTTGAAAAAAAAAAGTAGTATAGTAAAAAAAACTATACAAATTTGATATCGTAGTAATCTTACTGACCCATAGAATAAAGTTATCATGTCAATTTTGTTGCAATTTGTGTGCCATAGAAACAAGACACACTGAAAGATGGTGGAATGTCGTTTTTTTTTATTTTAGAAAAAAAATTGTAAAAGCTTTTCAGTCCAATATATAAAATTAATATCCAAGTACCTTTAAATAGCACCATTGAAAAATACAACTCGTCCCTCAAAAACAAGCCTTCATACAGTGACATCGATGGATAAATAAAGGAGTTATTATTTTTTTAAAGGGGGGGGAGGAAAAAACGAAAATGGAAAAAAAAAGGGGCCACGTCATTAAGGGGTTATGGGATAATAGGCTGAACTGGATGGACATATGTATTTTTTTAGCCTAACATACTATGTTACTAACATACTAAGTTATTATGATGGCAGACTTCACCTTGTTTCACTTGTAAAAGCCAAGTGGTTGAAAACTGCATCAGATAATCACAGCAATGCATGGTAAAACAAAGCAGTTTTGTCACAAAGCAGATATTGCAAATGAATGGCCAGCTCTGTAATACATGGACAGACCAGGTCCACAAGAGCGAAAAACACTGCTTGTTAGCAGCAGTCCTTCAATGGGGCAAAGCCGTCAAACAGAAGAACAGATTTTATCTTCAGCACCACTGTGCCCAAATAAATCATCAGAACATTTTCTTTAGTCGGATTTCTCTTTTTGGTGTGAAATTAAAACAAAATTCTGATTCAAGAAAAACCTTCTGATGAATGCTTTAATGACAGTCAGTAGCCATCAAATTTCCTATTCTGTGACTCTTTCACTGACACCAGTCCCAACTCATACCAACTGGGGAACTTCTGTGGATGCAGCCAAAAAACTCATCTGATAAGTGCTGAAAAAAATGTTTTGCCTGCTAGCATAACCGCATCAGGTGAGTGCATCAGCATGAGAAAATGTGGGTTTGTTTATAAAGCAAAACCAATCATGCCTATGATGTGCTTTAATTGTCTCTTTTTATTTATATGGTCTTGGCAAATAGGACATATAGACAGGAGTTGTCCTGATGGGAAAGCCCTCTTAATATGAGATCAGTATAAGTACTGTATACAGGGAAATTTCTAATAGAAATGCCTTATATCCTAACATACATGTTAATTTCTAGGCTTTTTATCCATTGCTGAAAAAATCTGCAGAGAGTAATGCACAGAAAGATTTAGGCTACCAGAGAGCTGTTCTATTGAATGTCTCATCTTTGCTGGGATCTATTGAACAAACCTCATTGACCTTTAATGTTGAATTGCAAGCTATTTCCTACAGAATCAGCAAGGTAAAGTAAATGTTGACTTTTATGTGATTCTAGGTAATATCAAGTGTAAAGAGAACATTGAAGGAGATACTCATTAACTGGGAGCAGCTCAACCCCTTAGTGACGGCCCCATTGCCTATTTACGTCCTAGCTAAATTGGCTTTAATCAGAGGCGTAACTTGAAGCTCCCGGGCCCCGATGCAAAACTTGTAACAGGGCCCCCAGCTATAATGCTTAACTCATAGTACTGGGTTCCCTATATGGAGAGAAGAGGCCTTATGGGCCCCCTAAGGCTCCTGGGCCCGGGTGCAACTGCATCCCCTGCATCCCCTATAGTTACGTCCCTGGCTTTAATCCTAGAGGATGTGAAATCATACATCCTCTTTGGATTAAAGCCCTCTTAGCTGAGGACGTGACAGCTCCATGCTGTCGGTGCCCGCAGGTAGCCGACAGCATGGAGCTGTCATCCTGGGCAGCGGGCAGTTCCCCCCGGCAATGCGATCGGCGCTATCCAATGGATAGCGCCGATCGTAATAAAGTTAAAAAAATGTTTAAAAAAGTTAAAGATTCAGCTGCCCTGATAGATCGGATCCATTAGGGCAGCTGAAATTACTTCCCCGCCTTCCCCGAACTGTGCCGCGGTGAAGGGGTCCTCTGGGACCCGTCACCGCTGTTCTGCCATGCGCGCCAGATGATTGACATCACGCGCATGCGCAGAAGGTCGGGAGCCCCGGTAAGTTTAAAATCTCATGGCTCCCGGCTCCTGAAGGTAGCCGGGAACCAGGAGCCCGTGATGGATAGCGGCGATCACAAAAAAGTTTTTAAAAAGTTGAAAAAAAATTAACTTCACCTCCCCTTATGGATCGGATCCATGAGGGGAGGTGAAAATACTCACCCCGGGCCCTCCACGATGTCCCGGTCCTCCGGGACCTGAAGTCCCCTTCTTGCCAGGCACGCCCGATGTCAATCATCAGGCGCGTGCACAGAGGGGCTCAGGCCCCGGGAGATTTAAAATCCCTCTGCTCCTGGCTGCCATGTGTAGCCAGGAGCAGAGGGATACCAGTGATCATTTAAAGTAGAAAAAAGGTGTAAAAAGAAAAAAAAAAGTTTGAAACATTTTGCATCACTTCGGGGAGGTAGCGATCCTGTTAGCCGCGGCAGAGTATCGTGGAGTGTCTCCAATTGTTTACAATAATGAAACCTCGCATCACACTCACGTGCACCTAGCACGCGGTGTGATGCTGCCACTGGCCCCATTGAAAACAATGGGCGATACGTGGGCACGCCCAAAGTTATGGTATGCTGCGATTTATCTCCCGCGTTGTAGCGCCGTGCCATGCAGGGGGGAAAATGCTCATATGTATTACCCCATTCTTTAAAGTTGTTTAACAGACATATTTAGCTTCTTTTTTTTCCACAGGCAGCTCTGAATATGCTTACTCGTTTACAGGCTGAATCATACAAAAAAGATGGTGTTCTGTGTACAGCTATTCACCCAGGCTGGGTTAAAACAGAAATGGGAACAGAGAAGGTGAGTTTTAAGTTTGCAGATAGTTCCATTCCTTTGAATATGTAAAACATAGTCTACTCTCTCAGAATTAATTCAGATACTGGTAGACTAGAATAGATGATCAATATCTGCTCAGTGGAGTCTATGATCAGCACCACAGCTTTCACTATAGTACCTAGTATAGCTGCTCAATTCCATTCACTTGGCGCAACCCCCAACGATCATATATTGATGACCTATCTTAAGGATAGTTCATCAGTATTAGAGTCCTGCAAAATCCCCTTAAAGGAAACCTGTTATCAACTATAAGCACCATAAATTAAGTTGTGGTGCTTATAGTTTAAGTGACATGGATTACGCGGAGCCTCTTTACACACTCACCAGTCCTCCCTTCCTGCAGTGTTCCCCACCAAAGTCAGTGCACGCACAGCAAGCTTGACTCTTCAAAAGGCTGTGCATGTGCACTCCCATTCATCTGTATGGGAGATGTATGCTGTCATTTTGACATTGCTAAGCCTATTGCATTGTTATGAGGCTGGCTTGAATTGTAGACGCTAGGTTCCACAGATGACTTTGCACAGGCTAGTCTAAGTTGCAGAGTCTAAGGAACTCTTCAACTCAGCCCCCCTAAACCCCAAGAAGGTTTTACTTTGCCTCAGAAGAATCCCAAGAATAGTTGTCAGCTGGTAGTGGTGATGGGTACTGTTGTGTCTTGTCTCCACCAGAAGAATGGGTGGAGACTAGAGATGAGCGAACACGTTCGGCTCCGCCCCTTTTTCGCCCGAACACCGAACTTTGCGAACACTTCAGTGTTCGGGCGAAAAAGTTCGGGGGCCGCCGTGGCAGCGCGGGGGGGTGCGGCGGGGAGTGGGGGGGAGAGGGAGAGAGAGAGGGCTCCCCCCTGTTCCCCGCTACTGCCGCCCGCGCCGCCGCGCATCTCCCCGCCCCCCGGCGGCACCCGGACACTTACGCGCGAACACTGCAGTGTTCGGCAAAGCCGGTGTCCGGGTGCGGATGTGTCCGTAACGGACACGTTCGCTCATCCCTAGTGGAGACAAGAAGCACGCCCACAACTTGTTTGGCTGGGCCCCGCCGTTCTCCCTTGTCCCGTTACCGGCTTCTGCACTCAGTGTCCTCTCTGGCTTCACATAATCCAAGCATTATGCGAGGCCAGCAAAGAGACTGACAGTGGGCGATCGTCTGTGCCGGAGAAGGCAGAGTGCCGGGGGCCAGTGACACTCCTCCCCTCTCCCTTCTCCTCTTTACGGATGCTGCACTGTCAGTCTCCTTGCTGCCATCACATATTGCAAGCATTATGCGACTGCGACGAGAAGAGAGACAACGGGATTTGACCCACTTTGGAGGACCAGGGACAGGAGACGGCAGAGCGCCTGGTTCACTGACAGCGGGGAGGGGGGGGGATAAAAAGCTGACACTGGCAGGGAAGAAGCTCTGCAGCCATAGCATCTGGGGTTTGACAGCGGGAGTGGGGAATGACAGGGCCGACACTGGCAGGGGAGAAGGTCTCCGGGCACTGCAGAGCTACGAGCCCAAAGCGGTGCCACCTTCAGGGTTTGCCTCCCTGGGAGCTTGACCGTGGGGGAAAGTAGTGGAGTGGATGGGGGAACAGACACTGCCGAAACTGGAAAAGCTGATTATCCAGCCCAGCCAATCAAGTTGTAGGCGTTGGTTCTGGGTGTGCATCTTGTCTCCACCCATTCTTCTGGTGGAGACAAGATACAACAATACCATGCTGATGCAGATGAGCAATAGGGAGAAATGGAGTACAGATAAGTGTGTCAGCTGTGGATCTCCCTGCAACAAGGACATAATTAATCCTATGAGTGAATACACTGGTAAAAAAACTATTTAATAGATTTGCTTTCTCCTCATCACCCTCTACAATACCTCTCTTATTACTTTTTAAAGGGCCAACACTTACTTTTTAAAACTTTTTGCTATGAATATAGTTGAACAGTTTTAGGGTTAGTTATACTCTCTTTGGCAATCAGTCTCTCTGTATCAAGCCTTGCTGATATTATTTGCTTTTTACATAATTAGTTTTTTTCCCTAGCTTTCAAGTGCTTCTTTACTGCCTTCTTGGTTTTTTTTTTCAACAATCTTTTTTTTTTATTAAGAAAGCATGTTACAAAACAAACATATCTGCAATGTACATCAAGGCAGATTGATCAACTATGCATAAAGCTTTATACCATTGTGATTGAGACACACAGGTCTCGCATAAAGGCCATTTAGACCCAACAATTCTAGCTCAAAAATCGCTCAAGGTCGTCTTTTGAGCGAGAATCATTGCGTGTAACTGCACGGACATCATACAGTTTTCATTAATGAGTTGTTCATCGCTCTCTTTCAGCAAGCTGAAAGAGAACAATGAGCCTTTTCAGTGACGCGCGCTGAGTTCTCAGCGGGATACCGCTGATACTATTGTTTCAGCTGGTATCCCGCTTGGAGAACACAGCTGGAGTATAAAGAAGACAGCGTTCCAGTTGTTTACTGCATAGCTCGCTCTGAGCACTCAGCTGTATACCAGCTGTGCGCTCCGAGAACACAGCAGCTGTATACAGAAGACAAGCGGCCTCTGCTTGTCTTCTGCATGCCCCGCTTGGAGCACTCAGCTGTATACCAGCTGTGCACTCTGAGAAGACAACAGCTGTATGCAGAAGATAGCGACCCTGCTTGTCTTCTGCATACAGCGTGAGCCTTCATTTACACACTTATGCAAAGTGAATGCTCAAAACTGTCACTCAAACTGACGTTTGAGCAAATTTTGAGAGATCATCTTGCCCTGTAAATGCACACAACGATTATCACTCAAAAGATGTATTTTGAGCGACTTTTGAGCAAGAATCGTGTCTAAATGCGCCTTTAGAAACAATCAATTACAGTGCAAACAGTTTTAAGTACACTTATATGAATTGGCTGTGAAAGGATTATGCTTTGCAACAATTAATCTTGATAATCATTAACTATGAAACATTAATCTATGAACCAGTAAAAGGGGTGGGGGAAGGGTATGTCATCTAGGTTAGTTGTGAAGAGTTTCTAGTCTGGAGATTTGTTATTTATTAGTTGTGGGCGTGTTTCTAAAGACTGTTTAATTCTTGTTTTAGTTTTTTAAACGCTTTTTGTTGTTCATTACTCTCTTTACATCTTTATTGAGCCGCATCATTGTTTTCATATCCTTAACACTTTTATTCCTGTATAAAGTGCTCAGGCTGCATTCCCACAAACGTATATCGGCTCGGTTTTCACGCCGAGCCGATATACGTCGTTCTCATGTGCAGGGGGGGAGGATGGAAGAGCAAGGAGCAGGAACTGAGCTCCCGCCCCCTCTCTGCCTCCTCTCCGCCCCTCTGCACTATTTGCAATGGGGAGAGGAGGAACAGGGCGGAGCTAATTCTCTGAACTTAGCCCCACCCCTGCCCCACCTCCTTTCATTGCAAATAGTTCAGAGGGGCGGAGAGGAGGCAGAGAGGGGGTGGGAGCTCAGTTCCGGCTCCTGGCTCTTCCATCCTCCCCCCCCCCCTGCACATGAGGACGACGTATATCGGCTCGACGTGAAAACCGAGCCGATATACGTTCGTGGGAATGCAGCCTCAGCAAGTACTTAAGATGGTTTTAAAATTTCCCATGTATTATCTGTACTCTTACTTCTGTCAATAGGGTTAAGGGCATCTCAAATCTGATTGAACCTTGTCTTCCTAAAGTTTAGTATTTTTGTGGCCTACCTCACAAAGCACCCTTTTGAAAGACAAGTGGAAATGTATTATATTATGGTCCCTATATCCCCAGGTCCCCGAAACCTGCACCGCTGTTATTCTGTTAGGTCTATTGGTTAATATTAAGTCCAAAATAGCCATTCTTCTAATTGGGCGTTGTACAAATTGGGAAACGTAATTATCTTCTGTTATTGACAGAAACTTGTTACCTTTATGAGATCCGCAGGTTTTGGCTTCCCAGTTTATATCCGGATAGTAATAGCCCCCCCATAATAATTACCTCATTGTGATTTGCTGCTTCATCTATTTGCTTTATTGATGGATTTTTAGTGGCCTTTAAAAAACCCTAATAAGGATTTTATAATAGTTTTTGTAAAGAAAAACCATCCCCATTTCCATTTCTTACGATCCCTTCTTGACAGAAATATCACAGACAGCAGCTATATTTACCTATATACTAATACAAAGATATACAAGTGTAGCTACAAACACCACTTCCCAGCAGAATGCAAACAGGCAGATTGATATATGGAGGAGCACAAGTTCAAGATACTGATGATCAACCACTCACACGCCTACCATATATTGGGGGAGTGGCTGATCATCATGTGGGTTAGTATTATACTTGCACGTACATAAGGCATACAAAAGGTGCCAAGTTCCAATGATACATGTAGTGCACTATGCAGACTTACAACCTATTAATGATGCCACATATGATTCAGCCCAGTGGGTTGTCCTGCAACTCACAGTGATCTACACTGGACGGACACCTCGGGCTTCCCCAGCTTCTAAAGCCTGACTGCTCACTGCAAAAAAACTATAAATACGAGATATTTCTTAATAATTTGGCCAAAGTATATATGCTCACAAACCCACGATAATAGTCCTTGTTATCTTCTGAGTCCCTACACTAACATTTATTAACCTATCACTGCAAACAAATAAAATCAACTCAAATACCACTGCCAGCAGTCATATTTATCTATATACTAATACAAAGATATACAAGGGCAGGTACAAACACCACTTCCCAGAATGCAAAGGCAGATGATCGCTCAAAAATCGCTAAAAAGAGCTTGTTTGATCGTTGCACCTAAATGAGCGCCCATTGTTTACTTTTCGTGCACTGCTAGCTGATCGTTAAATTCAGGTCAACCTAAAAATCGTTCTGCGGTCTTATCAGGAGTTCTCTTTACGGGGAGTGCTGATAGCATTGTTTGCCGTCGAAGAACAAAGGAACTGAAAGCAGATAAGAGGCCTCGGGCTATTAACTGTATTCAGCTAAAAGCTTCATGTGCATGCTAATAAGCTATTAAGTAGCTAAGTAGCTACTTAATAGTTTATACAAAATAATCGCTCAAAGCTGTCACTCAAACTGTCGTTTGAGCGATCTTTGAGCAATCATCACTCCGTGTAAATGGGCCTTAAGGCATACAAAGGGTGTCAAGTTCCAGTGATACGTGTAGTGCACCATGCAGGCTTACAACCTATTAATGACGCCACATAAAAGTGGCAGTGCTATTTGAGTTGATTTTTTTACCTACTTAACAAACTATAAACCTGTTAACTGTCCAGTCACAGCTTTTGTCCAATCAGGTCTCAGTTATTCTCACTATGTCATAAATTATTTTCCAATTTGTGAACCTTATTGGTCAGACTGCTAGTATTATTTATTATACAGTTTAGAAATTTTTGGTTATTTTTTAATTTAAGTGTATCCCTACTGTTCCACATTAATTCCCCTACTGCCTGTGTACCCCATGCCTTGATCCCCCACCCCCTCCCTTGCACCTCCTGTACTATCCCCCCCCCCCCCCCTCATTTGTATCAAACTGATTGTACCTCACTTTGTAATTGTTGTATTGTTTTGCATTTATCTGATGCTTGAAAGCACTTCGGAATAAGTTAACGTTATACAAATAAAGATTATTATTATTACTGTTATGTCAATTCTAATTGTACTAACCCCTCCTACCACTCCACCCCATTCTCATTAGGTATTCCCAGGTCACTGTTTACACTATCTTCACCTCTATCTTTCTGGATGCCCCCACCCCCCCTTACCATTACCTAATTTAAACACACCTGATAGCCATCTTCTCCCCCAGCCCATCCCTACAGTAGAATCTGTAGCCAATAGCAAAGTTACCCAGAAACCCAAATCCCTCATTCCAACTGTTGAGACACTTGTTTACCACCTTAATCTCCCGCTCCCTTTTAGGTATAGTACGTGTTACAGGCAGTATTTCAGAAAATACTACTTTGGAGGTCTTTGCTCTAAGCTTACATACCAGGTTCCTGAAATCATTCTTAAGGACCTTCCACCTACCTCTTATTTTGTCATTGCTGCCAATGTGTACCATGATCGCTGGATCCTCACCAGCCCCTCCCCAATAATCTGTCCACCAAATCCATGATTTGTCGAACTGGAGAACCAGAAAGAAAACACAATTTGATGATCCTAGTCTTTGTGGAAGAGTTGGACAGTCCCCTAGGACCTCAGTTTGCCCATGCTGCAGCACTGCTTGTAGTATGACAATCCTATCAGGTAAATATTCATATTTTTATGTTAATTGCCCACCTAATAATTAAATCCATCGCTACCAGGACCTGTCTAGCCTGCACTGTGCTCCTATTCTCCTTCTTGCTAGAGCACCCCCCCTGGCAGTCAGAGGGCATGTCGTGCTGCAGTAGTGCTAACCTTGTAATGGCATCCCCTCATCTGCCAATTTAGCAAACTTTTTGGGGTGTGCCAGTTTAGGACTAGACTTCCACCTGGCACCTTTCCTTCTACCCTTCGCTTTCACTGTCAGCCAGCTAGCTGCCTGATCATCCAGGACTCCCATACTACCATCCACACCCATATACACCCCAGCAGGTAACTGCTCAGTGAGCAGCAAACACCTTTCCATATTGTCAATAGATCTCAATAGTGCAAGTTGATTGGAGGTGGGAGGTGGACTTTATGAATTGGCTGTGCTGCTGCATTGATTGGCTAATTCATAAATCCCTTCTACAAAAAAATAATGTAGAGCATGCTGCGATTTTTTTTTCCTTGCAAGATGGCATCAGAGAAAACAGCGCTAATGTGAAGGAACCCATTGGAAAATATAGGCTTCACATACATGCATTTTCCCTGCTATTGCATCATGGCAAAAATCGCACGATTTTCTCGACATGTGCAAGTGGCCTTAGCGATGTTTTCTGTTATGCTATCTTGTGGAAAAAAAATCTCGGCATGCTCTATTTTGCCACGATTTGCGTTTTTTTTATTTTTTGTAGCCCATGTTTCCTTATGGAGCTTCCTTGTTTATAGCATCACACGAACTTGCGATTTTTGTGCGATGTGTTTTTAACCTTATTTAAGTCCTATTGACTGCTGCAATAAAAAATGTGCTATTTTTAAGGCAAGCGGCTACGAAGCGATACGAGATTATTCTCACAAAAAAACAGCAATATCACTGAAAAAATTGCAGGAAAAAATATGCGATTTTGCCGCAATATTCTCCCAGCAAAATCACTGTTCGCTTGTGTGAAAGAGGCCTAAGAGAAACAAAATGATCTTGTAGATATTTTTGTTCGTCTCACTTAGAGCATTAATATTTTCTTTTGTCTGGCTAGCATGGTGCCGAACTTATTTCTATTTTTACCAAATAGCGATTTAAATAGCATGTGCAGCTCTGTGATTCACTGGGCTTGGCAAGTTAACTACAAGAGCAGACTGAGGCCAAGCTCATAACTCGAGGCATGCTTCAGCACTACCAACCCAGGACACCGAAGTACGGACAGCGCTACTGATTTCTTGAGCTGTCCAAACTAATAGTGGGGTCAGAAATCAGCTGATTGGCAGGGATCCCAGACTGCGGATCCCTGTCATTCATCTATTGATAACCTATCCTACAGATGGGTCAACAGTGGAAAAAATAGTCCCTTCACACTCACTGTGCCCGGAAGCAGGTCTCCACCTTCTGCTTCCAGGTCTGTCCGACCACTTGCAGAAGACCCAGTGAAAACTGCAGGAGTAGCGAAAACAGGGTAAGCTAGACACAAAGGCTGGGCCTTACACAATTCCACATGCAGATTCCCATAGCGTAAGGCCTGCGATACATCATGCAAAGTAATTGTAACTTGTTGCGGTAAAAAAAGATCAAGGACAGGGAAAGAAGTCCAGAAAGAAGAAGTAGTAGTTTGTTCTCTCTCTACCATGTATTGACTTCAATGGAGGCCTTCAGTGTGGAATTCATGCTAAAATAAAGCAAGCAGCAATCTTTTTTTGCTCGCAGAATATGCACTTCGTGCTCGTGAATGAAAATACATGCCTTTCAGTGCCTGCGGTTTACCGCGGATCTTCCGTGTAGACGCAGATCATGGAATCCACAATTCAAGTCCATTCATGTGAGCCACGACTAACAGCGAAGGGCCAACGAGAAGGGGCAGGTACACCGCTATAAGTCATTCTTATGTGTTCTACACAATGCAATGCTTTCCCATGCTTTATTCAGACATTGCAAAGTGTCGCACACAGGAATAACTTGTAGTGCTGCGCTCACCCTTTCCCGCTGGCCCGTCACTGTTAGCATCTAGCTTACTACTCTTGCCCTGCTTTTGCAGCTTTCACAGGTTCATCTGTAACAAGCCGACAGAGGCAGATACACTGATATTGAAGTCAATCTGCCAGCCCAAAGCAATTACTGAGGAATTGGTCCAGGGGGCAAATATTCCCCAACCCAGCCTGAGCATGCAAGTGACAGGGTATAGGTAGTGAAGGAAAGAGCCAAATATGTCCCAAAGACCATATCTGCCTAGGAGATATGGTGATACCACAAACAGAAATGGAAATATTCAAGTTGAAAATATCCAAGAAATATTTAGGTTGGTTAGTAGATTGTGGGAACACAAATAATTCAATTTTTAAAAGCTTAAAGGGGTTGTCCCGCGCTGAAACGGGTTTTTTTTTTTTCAATAGCCCCCCCGTTCGGCGGGAGACAAACCTGATGCATGTATTGAAAAAAAAACCCGGATAGTACTTACCCGAATCCCCGCGCTCCGGTGACTTCTTACTTACCTTGCGAAGATGGCCGCTGGGATCTTCACCCTCGGTGGGCCGCAGGTCTTCTGTGCGGTCCATTGCCGATTCCAGCCTCCTGATTGGCTGGAATCGGCACACGTGACGGGGCGGAGCTACGAGGAGCCGCTCTCCGGCACGAGCGGCCCCATTCAGAAGAAAGAAGACCGGACTGCGCGAGCGCGTCTAATCGGGCGATTAGACGCTGAAAATTAGACGGCACCATGGAGACGGGGACGCTAGCAACGGAACAGGTAAGTGAATAACTTCTGTATGGGTCATATTTAATGCACAATGTACAATACAAAGTGCATTAATATGGCCATACAGAAGTGTACACCCCAACTTTGTTTCGCGGGACAACCCCTTTAAGCTTTAGATAGAGAGATGATATGGTGTTAGAGACAGCAATCACTGGCATTCTATAGTAGCGAGGGTGTAATGTCATGAGAAGAAGTGTATAGTTGGGCGTTGTCAGCATAGAGATGGTGCTGAAAGCCAAATCTGCTGAAAGTTTTCCAGTAGGGGCTATGTAAATGGGAAAAGAGGAGAGGACCTAGGATTGAACCCTGAGGAACCTCAACAGCAACAGTAAGAGGAGAAGAAATAGAGCCAGCAAATGAAAAATTGAATGAGCAGTCTCAGAGGTAGGAGGAAAACCAGTGTAATAGGTTAACAGGTTGCTAGGGTAATGAACAGAAAATGCATCAAAATTTGTGCTATATTATTGTGTGTTCAAAAGATTGTGGCAAATTTTGGCACAGCAGAACAGAGCATGTCAAAGAACGCTTAATGGTTGGATGAGGGAAGCACATAAAAAAGGTCAATTTCTCGCTGCTCAACAGCAGAGCACAGCTGCTGAAAGAGGACAGTGACCGGAGATGGCCATCTGCCTGTAACCAAAAGGGAGAGAGAGTCAGAACTACATCCCCATCTCAGTGAGGCAGAGGCATCTGGACTGCAATAAAGAACCAAGGGAACTGTGTTAGAGTTGGGCTCCTGGCCCAGGACACACCTGGGAAGGGAATAGCAATAACTTCCGTGCAACGCAACTGTAAGTGAGGTCGACCTCCAAATTACATTGTAGGTGTGCCACCATTAGGGACACAATTAGAACTCAACAGGCCTGTTGGCTAAAAAATACTTTGACTAGCTAACTGACATTGCTCACAGTCTCAGGCTTCATTCCCATGAGCGCATATATGCCACGTTTTCACACCTGGGCACATATACGGTACCCATGTGAAGCATTGGTTCTCAATGCATTCGTTCACATGGGCTGAAAGATGGAACATAAGCGGCCGAAATACGTCCGGCATATATGCAGTGGCAAAAAAAGATAGTTTTGAAACTATCTTTTGACCAATATACGCTGACAGGCTTATAGATTCCTATGGGAGCAGGGAAAGAGAAAGGAGGGGGAAGCATTTTTGCAATGTCCAATGCTGCGAAAAGCTTACAGGTGCCTCTACATAGGCACTGGAAGGCATCCCGAGGATTTTGGCAGAGCGAGGGCTTTCCCAGGTGCAAAGTATTTTTTCGCTAAAAACGATGCTCGTAGTCATGTGAATGCACAAGAAAATGCTGTCCGTGATGGCAGAAAAACGCCCATTCGGGCGCTTATATGGAGCAGGCGTGAAAACGTAAAAACGCCGTATATCCACTCGTTGCAAACAATGGTTCAGACAGCGCCAAATGGATATAAAGTGGGTTCCCCAATGTGCTTCTCTCTAATCCTCCTTGTAGGAGGAGAGCTGCAATAACAATAAAAAAGGGGGGACTCTCACCAGGAGAGTGTACCCCCAAGGAAGAAACAAAGAATAGGTTTTAAGTAAAAACAGTTATGCGCTCGTGGAAAGAGCAAAATGGGGGTAAGTCAAATGTAAATGCTGTCCCTCCCGCAAGAAACGGAAAGCATAAATAAAAGTATAAAATGGCACTTACTCCGAAGGAGGGGGGTGTATAAAACAAGAAGCCCCCTCCTCTGTGTGCCGACTCCTCAAGGTTCTCTCTGTCGTCAATGGAAGTCGCAGGAACCAAGTTGATTAATCCAGTTTTAATATAATAAAAACAGGTTTACAGAAAGGCAACGCGTTTCGGTGCAATATGCACCTTTTTCAAGCCTATTAAAACATATACTGACAGCCAGATTAACTCACATTTATATATGTCAGGATAACATTTTACTTCTGTGTGCAGCGCCATATTCTGGGTGGAGCTACGTAATCCGGAGGGGAGGAGTCTGTGATGATAGGTAGGTTTGTACCACGTGTTCCGTTGGGTGATGTGGCCGTATAGGCCGGAAGTGTTACGTGGCGTTTGTGTGCTTCTAACTTTCATTTTCGTGTGGCGTGGTCACGTGAATCCGGCGTGCCACGTCAACACGAAGGGATTACAGTCAAGGGACTTGGTGACGCGATCACGCTGTTAGTGCATGTCGCGTCGTTCTGAAGGAATCTATGTAGAGATGGCGCCGGCACGTCTGATGTACGTGCCCCATCATCACGGAGGGTCCTTGGTCCTGTGACCTGATGACGCAACCACGCTGTCAGAGCGTGCTGCGTCATTCTCAAAGGACCTGTATGTCGATGTTGCCGGCACGTCAAGCGAACGCGCCGCGCGTGATGGGAGCCATGTGATTGGAGGTTGCAGTTACGCAATCTCGGCGTCATGCGTTACTATGGTAAGCAGTACGTGGGTTACTTCCCCTGCCTGTTACGTCCCCTACACGTCACATGAATGTTAAATGTGCTCATATTGTTAATGCATTATCTGTCAATAAGCAGCCTGGGTAGTAAACATGTATAACAAATGTGTTTACAATAAATATGTATAACAATAAATATAAAAATGTATAACAGATATTTTTACCATGAATACGTATCATATACAAACAAAACGCATGGTAATTTAGATGAAAGAATACATCAGTGAAGCTGTATCATTCTTGTTCAAATTAATGCATTAAAGGAAAACAAAAAATCTGAAGAAAGCCACGTTTTTGTTGTCACATTCATAAAACCAATCACTATACACCTATACTACTGCCACTCCTATTTATCTACGAACAATTACGTACGATAAGATGTAATCAGATAAACGACACACACCTGATGATTATATGCGTTTTTAATGACCGATAAGTCTCTATTTATTTACGGAGTAGTATAGGTGTATAGTGATTGGTTTTATGAATGTGACAACAAAAACGTGGCTTTCTTCAGATTTTTTGTTTTCCTTTAATGCATTAATTTGAACAAGAATGATACAGCTTCAGTGATGTATTCTTTCATCTAAATTACCATGCGTTTTGTTTGTATATGATACGTATTCATGGTAAAAATATCTGTTATACATTTTTATATTTATTGTTATACATATTTATTGTAAACACATTTGTTATACATGTTTACTACCCAGGCTGCTTATTGACAGATAATGCATTAACAATATGAGCACATTTAACATTCATGTGACGTGTAGGGGACGTAACAGGCAGGGGAAGTAACCCACGTACTGCTTACCATAGTAACGCATGACGCCGAGATTGCGTAACTGCAACCTCCAATCACATGGCTCCCATCACGCGCGGCGCGTTCGCTTGACGTGCCGGCAACATCGACATACAGGTCCTTTGAGAATGACGCAGCACGCTCTGACAGCGTGGTTGCGTCATCAGGTCACAGGACCAAGGACCCTCCGTGATGATGGGGCACGTACATCAGACGTGCCGGCGCCATCTCTACATAGATTCCTTCAGAACGACGCGACACGCACTAGCAGCGTGATCGCGTCACCAAGTCCCTTGACTGTAATCCCTTCGTGTTGACGTGGCACGCCGGATTCACGTGACCACGCCACACGAAAATGAAAGTTAGAAGCACACAAACGCCACGTAACACTTCCGGCCTATACGGCCACATCACCCAACGGAACACGTGGTACAAACCTACCTATCATCACAGACTCCTCCCCTCCGGATTACGTAGCTCCACCCAGAATATGGCGCTGCACACAGAAGTAAAATGTTATCCTGACATATATAAATGTGAGTTAATCTGGCTGTCAGTATATGTTTTAATAGGCTTGAAAAAGGTGCATATTGCACCGAAACGCGTTGCCTTTCTGTAAACCTGTTTTTATTATATTAAAACTGGATTAATCAACTTGGTTCCTGCGACTTCCATTGACGACAGAGAGAACCTTGAGGAGTCGGCACACAGAGGAGGGGGCTTCTTGTTTTATACACCCCCCTCCTTCGGAGTAAGTGCCATTTTATACTTTTATTTATGCTTTCCGTTTCTTGCGGGAGGGACAGCATTTACATTTGACTTACCCCCATTTTGCTCTTTCCACGAGCGCATAACTGTTTTTACTTAAAACCTATTCTTTGTATATCCACTCGTGGGAAAGAGCCCTCAGGCTGAGACAACAATTAGTATGCATTAGTGCCCATTAGTAGCTTATGCAAAATGATCGCTCAAACTGTCAATCAGAGTATCTTTTGAACAAATTTTGAGCGATCATATTTGCGTGTAAGTAGGGCTTTATCCCTTTGAAGACAAACTGTGTGTTACAGGATTTTCTTTTCTGTTTAACAGGACTGATTTTTGTACTGCACTATCGATCCTGTTTTTCCCTGAATCATTTCATATTGTGTACAAAGTATTGTTAATCCTAGGATCTAATTAGCTTAGGTATCGTCCACTCATTCCACAGTAAAGCCCCATTTACATGGCACGACAGTCGGGCAGACTATGCCCAACCCTTGTCGCTGCATGTACTCGCTCTCGTGCTGTGGCACAGGAGCGAGTATCGTTGGCTCACAGCAAGGCAGCTCGAGGAGATTTCACTCCTCGCTCTCCCCTCTGCCCCACTCCATTCACTTTAACAGCACTCGTTCAGTACTGAACAGCTTCTGTTTACATTGAATGATCATCATTAGAGATGAGCGAGCACCAAAATGCTCGGGTGCTCGTTACTCGAGATGAACTTTTCGCGATGCTCGAGGGTTCGTTTCCACTAACGAACCCCATTGAAGTCAATGGGCAACTCGAGCATTTTTGTATATCGCCGATGCTCGCTAAGGTTTTCATTTGTGAAAATCTGGGCAATTCAAGAAAGTGATGGGAACGACACAGAAACGGATAGGGCAGGCGAGGGGCTACATGTTGGGCTGCATCTCAAGTTCCCAGGTCCCACTATTAAGCCACAATAGCGGCAAGAGTGGGCCCCCCTCCCAACAATTTTAACTTCTGAAAAACCCTCATTAGCAAGGCATACCTTAGCTAAGCACCACACTACCTCCAACAAAGCACAATCACTGCCTGCATGACACTCCGCTGCCACTTCTCCTGGGTTAACATGCTGCCCAACCCCTCCCCCCCCCCCTGCACGACCCAGTGTCCACAGCGCACACCAAGGTGTCCCTGCGCAGCCTTCAGCTGCACTCATGCCACACGCTGGCCTCATAGCCACACCACCCTCATGTCTATTTATAAGTGCGTCTGCCATGAGGAGGAACCGGAGACACACACTGCAGAGGGTTGGCACAGCCAGGCAGCGACCCTCTTTAAAAGGGGTGGGGTGATAGCCCACAATGCTATACAGAAGCAATGAGAAATCCAATCCTGTGCCACCTCCATGAGGAGCTGCACACGTGGGCATAGCAATGGGGAACCCATGTGCCACACACTATTCATTCTGTCAAGGTGACTGCATGCCCCAGTCAGACCGGGGTTTTTTATAAATAGTCACAGGCAGGTACAACTCCGCAATGGGAATTCCGTGTGCACCCACAGCATGGGTGGCTCCCTAACGTCCGATTAAATGCAGGTGGTCTTCGGCCCACACTGCATGCCCCAGTCTGACTGGGGTTTTTAATACATAGACACTGGCAGGTACAACTCCATAATGTGAAGTCCCTGTGGACCCACGGCATGGGTGGCTCCCTGGAACCCACCGGTGGTACATAAATATATCCCATTGCATTGCCCATCACAGCTGAGGTAACGTCAGGTTTAATGCAGGTGGGCTTCGCCCCACACTGCATGCCCCAGTCAGACTGGGGTTCTTTAGAAGTAGACACATGCAGTTACAACTCCGTGTGGACCGACAGCATGGGTGGGTCCCAGGAAGCCACTGGCGGTACATAAATATATCCCATTGCATTGCCCATCACAGCTGAGGTAACGACCGATTAAATGCAGGTGGTCTTCGGCCCACACTGCATGCCCCAGTCTGACCGGGGTTTTTAATACATAGACACTGGCAGGTACAACTCCCTAATGTGAAGACCCTGTGGACCCACGGCGTGGGTGGCTCCCTGGAACCCACCGGTGGTACATAAATATATCCCATTGCATTGCCCATCATAGCTGAGGTAACGTCAGGTTTAATGCAGGTGGGCTTCGGCATGGGTGGCTCCCTGGAACCCACCGGCGGTACATAAATATATCCCATTGCATTGCCCATCACAGCTGAGGTAACGTCAGGTTTAATGCAGGTGGGCTTCGGCCCACACTGCATGCCCCAGTTAGACTGGGGTTCTTTAGAAGTAGACACATGCAGTTACAACTCCGTGTGGACCGACAGCATGGGTGGGTTCCAGGAAGCCACCGGCGGTACATAAATATATCCCATTGCATTGCCCATCACAGCTGAGGTAACGTCCGATTAAATGCAGGTGGTCTTCGGCCCACACTGCATGCCCCAGTCTGACTGGGGTTTTTAATACATAGACACTGGCAAGTACAACTCCCTAATGTGAAGTCCCTGTGGACCCACGGCATGCGTGGCTCCCTGGAACCCACCGGCGGTACATAAATATATCCCATTGCATTGCCCATCACAGCTGAGGTAACGTCAGGTTTAATGCAGGTGGGCTTCGGCCCACACTGCATGCCCCAGACTGGGGTTCTTTATAAGTAGACACAGGCAGTCACAACTCCGTGTGGACCGACAGCATGGGTGGGTCCCAGGAAGCCACCGGCGGTACATAAATATATCCCATTGCAGTGCCCTGGACAGCAAAGCTAACATCACATTAAATGCAGGTGGGCTTCGGCGGTACATTAATGTATCCCATTGCAGTGCCCTGCTCAGCAGAGCTAACGTCAGATACAATACAGGTGTGCTTCGGCCCTCAGTGCATGCCCCAGTCAGAGTGGTAATATGTACCTTAAAGGGGTTGAAACGCGCCGAAACTGGTTTTGTTTTTTTTCAACAGCCCCCCCGTTCGGCGCGAGACAAACCCAATGCAGGGACCTAAAAAAAAATCCGCACAGCGCTTACCTGAATCCCCGCGCTCCTGTGACCTCTTACTTACCGGTTGAAGATGGCCGCCGGGATCTTCTTCCTCGGTGGACCGCAGCTCTTCTGTGCGGTCCATTGCCGATTCCAGCCTCCTGATTGGCTGGAATCGGCACGTGACGGGGCGGAGATACACGGAGCCGCTCTCCGGCACGAGCGGCCCCATTCAGAAAAGAAGAAGACCCGGACTGCGCGAGCGCGTCTAATCTAGCGATTAGACGCTGAAAATTAGACGGCACCATGGAGACGAGGACGCCAGCAACGGAACAGGTAAGTGAATAACTTCTAATAACTTCTGTATGGCTCATAATTAATGCACAATGTACATTACAAAGTGCATTAATATGGCCATACAGAAGTGTATAGACCCACTTGCTTTCGCGGGACAACCCCTTTAACAGTAACCGCGTTGGTGGGAATGTGGTGGCGACTGCGGACCTAGTAGCGCGGTTTTATTTAGTTGGTTTTCAGAATGCGGCCAGGATTAAGTGGGCCATGGTGGGGGGGCTCTCTTGTTGTGTCGGTAAAGGTGAAATTCTTGGACTGCCACCAGACGGACCTATGCAAAGGTATTTGCCAAGAATGTTTTCATTGTTGGAGGAGGAGGGGGATGTTTTTGAGGCACTATGTGTCCTCTCCACGTGTCCATGGTTATATGCACCTTAACAGTAACTGCGTTGGTGGGAAATGGCCTCGCCACCATCATGTCTTTGGGAAGCCTCCGTTTCCACACCCCAGTGACATAGCATTAGCAGCGTAATAGGTAGAGCCCAGAATTAGTAACATTTCAGCGGTAGCATTAGAGACAGGCCCCAGTAACATATCACTAGCAGCAGTATAGGGGGAGCACAGTATTAGTTCCATTTCAGTAGTAGTAGCAGTCCAGACAGGCCCCAGTAACAATTCCGAAGCAGCAGTATAGGGGGAGCACAGTATTAGTTCCATTTCAGTAGTAGTAGCAGTCTAGACAGGCCCCAGTAACATATCACTAGCAGCAGTATAGGGGGAGCACAGTATTAGTTCCATTTCAGTAGTAGTAGCAGTCAAGACAGGCCCCAGTAACAATTCCGAAGCAGCAGTATAGGGGGAGCACAGTATTAGTTCCATTTCAGTAGTAGTAGCAGTCAAGACAGGCCACAGTAACATTCCCGTTGCAGCAGTTTAGGGAGATAACAGTCTCTTGCACATTTCAGTAGTTGCAGTATAGACAAGGCCCCAGTTACATTTATGTAGCAAAAGTGTAGGCCAACCCCACACACCTTGCTGTACCATGAGTGTAGGCGAAGCCCATAAAAATTACTAGGATTACACTGTAGGCGAGGGCCCCAAAATACTGGTGTACCAACAGTACTAATGTACCTCAGAAAAATTGCCCATGCCCAACCAAGAGGGCAGGTGAAACCCATTAATCGCTTTGGTTAATGTGGCTTAATTTGTACCTAGGCCTGGAGGCAGCCCAGTTAAAATAAAAATTGGTTCAGGTGAAAGTTTCAACGCTTTAATTGGGAATTGAAACGTATAAACATTGTTTACTAAAGTCAAATGACTGAGCCTTGTGGGCCTAAGAAAAATTGCCCGTTCGGCGTGATTACGTGAGGTTTCAGGAGGAGGAGCAGGAGGAGGAGGATGAATATAATACACAGATTGATGAAGCTAAAAGGTCCCTGTTTTTGATGGTGATAGAGAACGATGCTTCCATCCGCTGGTGCAGCCTTCGTATTGTTTAGGTACCGCTGCTGTCCGCTGGTGGAGAAGAGAAGTCTGGGGAAATCCAGGCTTTGTTCATCTTTATTAGTGTAAGCCTGTCGGCACTGTCGGTTGACAGGCGGGTACGCTTATCCGTGATGATTCCCCCAGCCGCACTAAACACCCCCTCTGACAAGACGCTAGCCGCAGGACAAGCAAGCACCTCCAGGGCATACAGCGCGAGTTCAAGCCATGTGTCCAGCTTCGACACCCAGTAGTTGTAGGGGGCAGAGGCGTCACGGAGGATGGTCGTGCGATCGGCTACGTACTCCCTCACCATCCTTTTACAGTGCTCCCGCCGACTCAGCCTTGACTGGGGAGCGGTGACACAGTCTTGCTGGGGAGCCATAAAGCTGGCAAAGGCCTTGGAGAGTGTTCCCCTGCCTGCGCTGTACATGCTGCCTGATCTCCGCGCCTCCCCTGCTACCTGGCCCTCGGAACTGTGCCTTCTGCCACTAGCGCTGTCGGATGGGAATTTTACCATCAGTTTGTCCGCCAGGGTCCTGTGGTATAGCATCACTCTCGAACCCCTTTCCTCTTCGGGTATGAGAGTGAAAAGGTTCTCCTTATACCGTGGGTCGAGCAGTGTGTACACCCAGTAATCCATAGTGGCCAGAATGCGTGTAACGCGAGGGTCACGAGAAAGGCATCCTAACATGAAGTGCGCCATGTGTGCCAGGGTATCTGTACGCAACACATTGCTGTCCTCACTAGGAAGATCACTTTCAGGATCCTTCTCCTCCTCCTCAGGCCATACACGCTGAAAGGATGACAGGCAAGCAGCATGGGTACCCTCAGCAGTGGGCCAAGCTGTCTCTTCCCCCTCCTCCTCATGCTCCTCGCCCTCCTCCTCATCCTCCTCCAAAACACGCTGAGATATAGACATGAGGGTGCTCTGACTATCCAGCGACATACTGTCTTCCCCCACCTCCGTTTCCGAGCGCAAAGCGTCTGCCTTTATGCTTTGCAGGGAACTTCTCAAGAGGCATAGCAGAGGAATGGTGATGCTAATGATTGCAGCATCACCGCTCAGCATCTGGGTAGACTCCTCAAAGTTTCCAAGGACCTGGCAGATGTCTGCCAACCAGGCCCACTCTTCTGTAAAGAATTGAGGAGGCTGACTCCCACTATGCCGCCCATGTTGGAGTTGGTATTCCACTATAGCTCTACGCTGCTCATAGAGCCTGGCCAACATGTGGAGTGTAGAGTTCCACCGAGTGGGCACGTCGCACAGCAGTCGGTGCACTGGCAGATTAAACCAATGTTGCAGGGTCCGCAGAGTGGCAGTGTCCTTCTTGGACTAGCGGAAATGTGCGCTGAGCCGGCGCACCTTTCCGAGCAGGTCTGACAAGCGTGGGTAGCTTTTCAGAAACCACTGAACCACCAAATTAAAGACGTGGGCCAGGCATGGCACGTGCGTGAGGCTGCTGAGCTGCAGAGCCGCCACCAGGTTACGGCCGTTGTCACACACGACCATGCCCGGTTGGAGGCTCAGCGGCGAAAGCCAGCGGTCGGTCTGCTCTGTCAGACCCTGCAGCAGTTCATGGGCCATGTGCCTCTTCTCTCCTAAGCTGAGTAGTTTCAGCACGGCCTGCTGGCGCTTGCCCACTGCTGTGCTGCCACCCCGCGCGACACCGACTGGTGGTGACGTGCTGCTGCTGACACATCTTGATTGCGAGACAGAGGTTGCGTAGGAGGAGGAGGAGGAGGGTGGTTTAGTGGAGGAAGCATACACCGCTGCAGATACCAGCACCGAGCTGGGGCCCGCAATTCTGGGGGTGGGTAGGACGTGAGCGTTCCCCGGCTCTGACTCGGTCCGAGCCTCCACTAAATTCACCCAATGTGCCGTCAGGGAGATATAGTGGCCCTGCCCGCCTGTGCTTGTCCACGTGTCCATTGTTAAGTGGACCTTGGCAGTAACCGCGTTGGTGAGGGCGCGTACAATGTTGCGGGAGACGTGGTCGTGCAGGGCTGGGACGGCACATCGGGAAAAGTAGTGGCGACTGGGAACCGAGTAGCGCGGGGCCGCCGCCGCCATCATGTTTTTGAAAGCCTCCGTTTCCACAACCCTATACGGCAGCATCTCCAGGCTGATCAATTTGGCTATGTGCACGTTTAACGCTTTAGCGTGTGGCTGCGTGGCGGCGTACTTGCGCTTGCGCTCAAACAGTTGCGCTAGCGACGGCTGGACACTGCACTGAGAGACATTGCTGGATGGGGCCGAGGACAGCGGAGGTGAGCGTGTGGGTGCAGGCCGGGAGACGGTAGTGCCTGTGTCCTGAGATGGGAGTTGGATCTCAGTGGCAGGTTGGGGCACAGGGGGAGAGGCAGCGGTGCAAACCGGAGGTGGTGAACGGCCTTCGTCCCAGCTTGTGGGGTGCTTGGCCATCATATGCCTGCGCATGCTGGTGGTGGTGAGGCTGGTGGTGGTGGCTCCCCGGCAGATCTTGGCGCGACAAACCTTGCTCACCACAGTTCGTCGGTCGTCTGCACTCTCAGTGAAAAACTGCCAGACCTTTGAGCACCTCGGCCTCTGCAGGGTGGCATGGTGCGAGGGGGCGCTTTGGGAAACAGTTGGTGGATTATTCGGTCTGGCCCTGTCTCTACCCCTGGCCACCGCATTGCCTCTTCCAACCTGCCCTGCTGCTGCACTTGCCTCCCCCTCTGAAGACCTGTCCTCAGTAGGCTTAGCAAACCAGGTGGGGTCAGTCACCTCATCGTCCAGCTGCTCTTCCTCCGAATCCTCTGTGCACTCCTCCCTCGGACTTACTGCAATTACTACTACCTGAGTGATAGACAACTGTGTCTCATCGTCATTGTCCTCCTCACCCACTGAAAGCTCTTGAGACAGTTGCCAGAAGTCCCCAGCCTCATCCCCTGGACCCCGGGAACTTTCCAAAGGTTGGGCATCGGTCACGACAAACTCCTGCGGTGGGAGAGGAACCATTGCTGCCCATTCTGGGCAGGGGCCCGAGAATAGTTCCTGGGAGTCTGCCTGCTCCTCAGAATGTGTCATTGTAATGGAGTGAGGAGGCTGGGAGGAAGGAGGAGCAGCAGCCAGAGGATTCAGAGTTGCAGCAGTGGACGGCGTAGAAGTCTGTGTGGTCGATAGATTGCTGGATGCACTTTCTGCCATCCATGAGAGGACGTGCTCACACTGCTCATTTTCTAATAAAGGTCTACCGCGTGGACCCATTAATTGTGAGATGAATCTGGGGACCCCTGAAATTTGCCTCTCTCCTAATCCCGCAGCAGTTGGCTGCGATACACCTGGATCAGGAGCTCGGCCTGTGACCACACCCTGACTTGGGCCTCCGCGTCCATGTCCTCTAGGCCTACCCCTACCCCTCAGCATGGTGTATTACGAGTAGAGCAGAAACAGAACGCTGTAATTAAATGTGCTGCTTATTGGCCTGTGGTTGGAGGCTGACTTCACTTACGGAACGCACAGCAGAGCCAGGAAAGAATTTTGCGCACGCCTGCACTGTGACGTAGGTGCGTATAACTCAGCTAGTGGAATTCACAGCGCAGAAGCAGTCAAGTGGCCAAAGGCCACTCGTAGGCCCTAAGTATTTAGCTTCTATTTTTTTAAATGCAGAGCTGGTACAGCAGACAGATACTGTAGGCAGCGTATATTATGTATACTGTTTCCCTCTGGCGGGATGACGGCTGTGATGTAATGGAGACAGCAGAGCCAGCAAACAATTTTGCGCACGCCTGCACTGTGACGTAGGTGCGTATGACTCAGCTACTGGAATTCACAGCGCAGAAGCAGTCAAGTGGCCAAAGGCCACTAGTAGGCCCTAAGTATTTAGCTGCAATTTTTTTTAATGCAGAGCTGGTACAGCAGACAGATACTGTAGGCAGCGTATATTATATATACTGTTTCCCTCTGGCGGGATGACGGCGGTGATGTAACAGAGACAGCAGAGCCAGCAAAAAATTTTGCGCACGCCTGCACTGTGACGTAGGTGCGTATGACTCAGCTGGTGGAATTCACAGCGCAGAAGCAGTCAAGTGGCCAAAGGCCACTAGTAAGCCCTAAGTATTTAGCTTCTATTTTTTTAAATGCAGAGCTGGTACAGCAGACAGATACTGTAGGCAGCGTATATTATGTATACTGTTTCCCTCTGGCGGGATGATGGCGGTGATGTAACGGAGACAGCAGAGCCAGCAAACAATTTTGCGCACGCCTGCACTGTGACGTAGGTGCGTATGACTCAGCTGGTGGAATTCACAGCGCAGAAGCAGTCAAGTGGCCAAAGGCCACTAGTAAGCCCTAAGTATTTAGCTTCTATTTTTTTAAATGCAGAGCTGGTACAGCAGACAGATACTGTAGGCAGCGTATATTATGTATACTGTTTCCCTCTGGCGGGATGATGGCGGTGATGTAACGGAGACAGCAGAGCCAGCAAACAATTTTGCGCACGCCTGCACTGTGACGTAGGTGCGTATGACTCAGTTAGTGGAATTCACAGCGCAGAAGCAGTCAAGCCTGCTGTAACGCTTAGCTGCGTATTAATTAGGACTACTACCCCCAGCAGACACGCAGTACACTGAAGACGGTCACAGGCAGCCCAAATATACTATTTTTCCCCAAATTTTGAAAAAGCACACTGCCTATATAGCCTGTATATCTCTTTCCCTGTACCACTGTCCCTGCCTCACCAGTACTGGCCCTATACTCTGTACAATGACTGCATACTGAGGACGCAATGCTCTGCACGCCCGATATACAACAAAAAAAATGTGCAACACTGCTCACAGCAGCCTCAACAGTACTGCACACGGTCAGATGTGGTCCTAAGAAGGAAGGTTGGGGTTCTTGAAGCCTAATATAACTCCTAACGCTCTCCCTATAGCAGCAGCAGCATCAGCAGCACTGTCCCTGATCTCTGTCAGAATGCATCTGTGGCGAGCCGCGAGCTGGGCAGATTTTAATACTCGGGTGTCATCTGATCTCCTCAGCCACTCACTGCAGGGGGGTGGGATAGGGCTGGAATGTCACAGGAGGAAGTTGTAATGCCTTCCATGTCTTTCTATTGGCCAGAAAAGCGCGCTAATGTCTCAGAGACGAAAGTGAAAGTAACTCGAACATCGCGTGGTGCTCGTCTCGAGTAACGAGCATCTCGAACACCCTAATACTCGAACGAGCATCAAGCTCGGACGAGTGCGCTCGCTCATCTCTAATCATCATTCAGAATTTTAGGCTGCATCAAATGTATCGCGAACAGTGGCGTACAGGACCCCAGAGCATCGTTCAGGGCATTTAAAGGGTTAATAGCACTGATCAGCCACGCGGCTGATTGCAGCTATTGTCCACGGGTGTCATCTATAATAAACAGCTGACACCCGTGCTGTATGAAGAGAGGTTTCCTTGCGATCTCACTTCATACATACCCCAAAGCTGCAGGACGTAAATGTACACCCTGGAGTGTTAAGGGGCTAATATATTTTTTTCACTGAATTTTTTTGTGTTTTCTTTTTTTTTTTTTAATTTGGGGGTAAAAAGCTATAGTTAAATTTATAGTTGTTCATTTTTAAAATGAGTACATTTACACTAAAATAAAACACAGGTATTGGTTCCTCATTTTGTTTTAGACATTTTGATACATCCTTTGTTTAGTTTTGCATTACATGGGGAATGACTGTGATTGGTTCTTCGAGCGCTGCAGTGATTGGCTAAGCCACGGCGCTCGAGAAGCAATCAAAGCTAGCGCTTCCTGGAGGTGGGGTTTTTGAAACTCCTGACTAGGAAACACTGGCTGAAGACAGCAAATAAGTGCCGGAGTTCAGTGGAGTGGACAGTGCCTGTTAGGTGATGTATTGTATTGTTTTTTTTAATGCAGCCAGGACTAATTTTTGGGGTAGGGTTTATATTTCAAGCCCTCCCACAAATCCTGGTAGAAGAGCGCTACAAAGTCGTGCAACTTTGTAGCGCCACAAAATCAAGATATCGCCGCATGAAAATACAGCAATATCGCACAGAGCACGGCTGCGATATCGTGGCCGCCCGTGTGAAAGAGGCCTAAAGGAGATGCGGGAGAGGAGGTGAACAAAGCTAATCGGGGACTGGGAGATTATTTCCTGCAGGTGTTGTCAATTTTCTCTTTGAAATATGTGACTAGGTCTTCAACACTGAGTCATAGGCAGCTGCACTTTAGGGATAAGGAGGGAGTCAAAAGTGTCAAAGAGTTGTTTTAGACTATTGAATAATGAAGCGTTGAGAGAGGTGAAGTAGGCGTTTATGCATAGGTATACATATAGGGCTTGCTGGGGTCGCCATTGCGACCCAGCCCCTGAGCCCCCGGGGGCCCAGGGGGCCTTCCTTTCACACACTGACCGCATTACTTTCACTAATGTCTCTGCGCGGGCCGGCAGCTTCTTCTGCACATCGGCGCTTCCTCCCAGACCTCTGCTCAGACTCCTCCCCTCTGATGATCACAGTGCAGAACCAGATAAGGGAGGAGTCTCAGAGGAGGTCTGAAAGGAAGCGCCGGTGTGCAGGAGAAGCTGCCGGCCCACGCAGAGACATTAGTGAAAGTAACTGTGGTCAGTGAGCGGGACCTATGTGATGGGGGGGACCCTGTGTGATGGAGGGGGAAGAGAACGGGGGGGAGGGGACCCTGTGTGATGGAGAGGGGAGAGAACAGGGGGGGGGCCCAGTGTAATGGAGGGGGGAGAGAATGAGGAGGGGGACCCTGTGTGATGGGGGGAGAATGAGGGGGCTCCCTGTGTCATGGGGGGAGGGGGGAGAGAACGAGGAGGGGACCCTGTGTGATGGAGGGGGGAGAGAACGAGGGGGATCCTGTGTTATGAGAGGGGGGAGGCAACGGGGGGGACCCTGTGGGATGGAGGGGGGAGAGAACGAGGGAGACCCTGTGTAATGGGGGGAGAGAACGAGGGGGATCCTGTGTGATGAAGGGAAGGGGAGAACGAGCGGGACTCTGTGTGATGGGGGATGGGGGAAGAGAGGGACCCTGTGTGATGGGGGGGAACAAGGGGGATCCTGTGTGATGGGGGGGGGAGAACGAGGGGGACCCTGTGTGATGGGGAGAACGAGGGGGATCCTGTGTGATGGGGTGGGGAGAACGAGGAGGATCCTGTGTGATCGGGGGGGAGAACGAGGGGGATCTTGTGTGATGGGAGGGGAAAGAGGGACACCGTCTCTGATGGGGGGGAGAACGAGGGGAATCCTGTGTGATGGGGAGTAGGAGGAAGGAGAACGAAGGGCATCCTGTGTGATGGGGAGTGGAGGGGAAACAAGGGGCATTCTGTGTGATGGGGAGTGGGGGAGGGGGGGATGAGGGGCGTTCTGTGTGATGGGGAGTGGTTGGGGGGGACGAGGGATGTTCTGTGTGATGGAGAGTGGGAGGGAATGAGGGGTGTTGCGTGTGATGTTGTAAATATTGTTATTATGATATCTCCAATGTATGTGTGTGTGTGTGTATATATATATATATATATATACATATATATATATATATAAATATTTTTTTCTTTCTTGGGGATGCAAAGCGTGCCTTGAGGCTTGTGTTCTGGATGTTTTAAAACTCTGCTAAAACCCCTGATTACTAATGATTAGAGTTGAGCAAACGTACTCTTCTGAGCTTGATGCTCGTTCGAGTATTAGCATACTCGATGGTGCTCGCTATTCGAGTGAGCATCACGCCGTGTTTGACCCCGCCCTAGTTTTTTGCCCCTCCCCACTGTAACGTGTCAGTTTTGGCCCCTCCCCGCTGCGATGCTGCGCACGTCAACGGCAATTTTTTTGGGTGGCTTGGAGGGAGAGAGAGAGAAGGGGAGAGAGAGAGAGAGAGAGGGGGGGAGAGAACACACACGAACCAAAAAGAAGCTCGGTACCCGGCGGGTCTCATACAAAAAATGCTCGAGTCTCCTATTGTAGTCAATATGGTTCGTTACTTGAGTAGAGCTCAGGAATTTTACGAAAAGCTCGACTCGAATAACGAGGACCCGAGCATTTGGGTGCTCACTCATATCTACTAATGATCCAATGATGGATCATTTAAAAAAAACAGTAATGTAGCTAAAAGTGATGTACAAGGAGTAGCTGTAAAATGGAGTGGGGGTTGGAGGGGTCTGTAAGGGGGCCCCAGGCTAAACTTTTGCACCCAAGCCCATGAGCCTCTAGCTACGCCCCTGTATGTCTGGCATTGTGAACAGCAAGTTGTAAGTTCTAAGCATGACTTGTAGTGGAGGAAATCTGCAATCGTTCGTGATTTTCTCCACAGGCATTCAGCACACCTACGGAACCACTTAATAAATGTGTTTGAGGCCTGTGTCAGTGTTGTCTCATTGCGCACTGGGAGGATCTTTCTTATTCCCTCTGTACCAAGACCGGCCCTAGTACCTTCATGAAGTGGTTTCATGATCTACCCCAAATCCTATATTAATAAATAGTCCCCATAATGATGTAAAGCACATAAGTTTTGGGTGAGTGACCAATCCTTACTAATTGTAGTAAATAAATGTTTATTGTTTACACACACTTTAGGATCCTATCTTCAGATTTCTGTTAAGTGTAGTCCACAGCACTATTTGTTCTTCTAAAATGAAATCTCCGAAACCTGTGAGTTTTGGATATTTTTTTTATGCAATGTTAAATACTCTTGTATAAAGACAAAAGAGGTGAAAAATTATATTTTCATTAGGTTTTTCAGGTTCATTTGTGCTTAGTACATTATGGTATTTTTCTTTAGTTGTATGTCTGATAGATTGGCCTGTGTTCTCTGAAAGCTTGCAATTATAATTTTTCTAGTTAGTCAATAAAGTTATCTCTTCTATAAGGCTGCCTGCAGACGACCAGGTCGGATCTCGCTGCGAGAATTCTCGAAGCGGGATGCGGACCTGTGCCCCTGCAGAAGCCTGTGGCTCACCCACTCCTGGCGTCTCTGCTATGCGCTGGCTGCTGGCCAGCCAGCGCATGCACAGAGCGGAGCCAGCCCGTCACCACTGACATTTCTGTGCGGGCCTCTGGGAGACCCGCACAGAAATAGAACACGCTGCGATTTGTTTTCACGGGGACAAATCGCGTCTGTGTGCATAGTATTGTGTTTTGCAATCCAATCCTATGCAAGCAGGCACTGGCGGAATTTCTGCAGGAAATCCCGCTGCAGAATTTCCGTCCGTGTGCAGGGGGCCTAATAGTTTTGTGGTTTTTATACAAGAGTATTTATAACATCACACAGATTTTTCTGGTTAACATGTGTGCAAGTGTACCAAGAAGAATTGATGCAGTTTTAAAGGCAAAGGTGATTACACCAAATATTGAATTGATTTAGACCAGGCTGACATGGCTGTAAGCGTAAATTGCTGCATAATTTTTACCACTGTGGCTCCAGCAGTGACCTGGCCTATGGCCATTTATGGCCCCGATATTGTACTGTGCATAACAACATATCTCACACACGCTGTCATGCACAGTCTTCCTGGATTTTTTTTCATGCAAATTTCATGCACCATCACTTCGTAATGGGGCGTATATACGCTCCCCATACGCAATGTAATTGCGTTGGGTGGTATTGATTACGCGCCCATAGAGAACAATGGTTTCTCTCGTGTGTAATGCATGCCAAGATAGAACATGTTGCGTTCTTTTTTGTGCTTGCATATTACGCAATTCCTACACGCAAATGGAGTGGAACTGCGTAAGGCAAACTATTTGATTGCCTATGAATTACTACGTATCACTCGCACGTGCATCACATGCATAATACGCTGTAATCTTGTGTGAGCCCGTCGTTAGATTGATTTTAGATGTACCTTATGTTCATTCACTTGTATTCGCATTTTGTTAAGTGACAAAAATAAGCTATTCATAATTCTACCTTTGAAAGCATTCCTACCTTGCAACATTGCAAACAGAATATATATAGCAGCAGCAGCCCCAGTTATGGTGAAATATATAACATTTCTCACTGTAACAGGGGCTGCTATGAAGTATAACTGTTCCCCAGCCTCAGGTTATATTGGCCCTGTTGAAGTGTTTATTATCACTTTGTTACTTTCAGGGCTAACCCAGCACAAGCCTTCTACTACTGGCATCCTGGTGATCACATGACCATCAGGACCAACAGTGTTATTGCAGCGCCCAAGGCCTAGGAGAGGTTTAGCAGCGAGGGAAAATTTAAGGTGGTAGTCACAGTGGCTCTGCTGCTCCTCTAAGAAAAGGTGTTAGATAGGGTCTGAAAATGGTACTACTGCAGTTGCAAATATATTGGCAGTTCTTATTGTTTGCTGCCTGCGGAGTCGGGCAAAGTAAGATGCTGTTTACTGTGACGCCAGCTCGTGTACGGGTAGGGACCCATTCCAAGCAAAATAATGAAATATAAAACGGTGGGAAGGACTCCAGGAAGCAGACTTGGATTATGAAAACAATTGAACACTTTATTAAGAGAGAATGTTATTTTCTTAGTAGCACTTACACCATTTGAAATTACGTTGGATTAAAGTAGATCATGAAAGACATTATTAGAACACCGTTTACTTAGTATTTAGAATTTATGTTTGAGGTTCCCTTGTCCCTGTCCATGTGCATCATTTACTATAGATTTAGTTACCTGGTTTGGACTAATAAGGGTTAATTCGTTTAACTAATTACTAGTTTGCTTCTTTACACTGACTCTAACTTCTGTTTCTTCTCACCGAACGTTTCCCTTGTTCTCTTTCTCTCCTCTACTAACACTCCTGAAGTACTCACACTTTGGTTGTTCTCCTTCCCACCGCACTGGCTTCCGAGTTAAGATGGCCTCCTTGTTTCTCCCTGGTCTCTATCTCAAGCTCCCCTGCACTAGACTCTCAGCATGGACTTGAAAGGCTAAGTGACAATGTTTTGCTAGTCCCTCCCTAATCTCTATCTCAGGCTCCCCTGCACTAAACTGTCTAACTCCGCCCACTCTCTACCTTTCTACACAACCAACCCTAGGCTAGGGGAAATCTGACTATCTAATCCCTGAGCTGTGATTGACAAGTATGAGAGCAGGTTAGAGTGTATTTTGCAAAGTCATGAAGGGTTAGATTGCATGAACACATAAGTTTAATTTATTATTGACCACTTAAAAGTACATACCCACTTGATTGCATAAAGTGACTTGCAAATTGCTGTAGTATCCACTCTGGGTCACTACATTATCAGTGCACTATGTATGTGAGAACAAAGACGACAGAAATGGTGTAAAGTATTTCTGTTTTCTGTCTAGGAAAACAGTCAGGAAGCCACCATTTGGCAGCCGACTAAATGGTGTGTTTTTTAAGGACCTGGAGTCCATTAAAAAAAAGGATTTGTATATACAGTAGTTGATCCTGAAACAGTTAATTAAAAAAAATCCTAGAAAAGGTTCCAAAAACATTTTCTAATGGTAGGCTCTGTCCAGATTAGAGGTTTTTGCAATCATTTAATATGTGTTGCATTTTTCACAATTGAAACTAATGATAAATTATTGCTATTTTTGAGAAAGCGGTGTCCCCGCTTGTCTTTTGCATCCAGCTGTTCCCCGCTTGCAGCGCCCAGCTGTTATACAGCCGGGCGCTCCGAGCGGGGTATGGAGAACAAAGCTGGACTACTCTGTTCGTTATACCCAGCCTGTCATCAGCGAGCAGGATACAGCTGAAACAATAGTATCAGCTGTATCCCGCTGTGAATCCCTGATAACTGATCACTGATCTTTCACCATGCCTAACGAAAACTGCACGATGTCAGTGCAGTTAGACATAACAATTATCAGTCAAAAGACAGCTTTGAGCGATTTTTGAGCGAAAATCGTTGTGTCCAAAAGGGCCTTTAGGTAATTACTAATGAGAGTGAACACATTGTATGTGCTGATTTTTGTAAAGTGACTAAGTTAGAATTAAAAATTGTAATATTATTAATTATATATGTACTTTTATAGGCTACCTTGACAACTGATGAAAGCGCAACTGGAATTATGGAAGTTCTTAGTTCTCTCTCTGAGAAACATAATGGTATTTTGGTGAACTGGGAAGGAAGTGTAATTCCCTGGTGACAGTCAAGATTCAATGGCCATCAGCCCATGAGTTCTCTATAAGGAATAACATTTAAAAATAAGACAGTGGTGTGGTATCACCACCAACATAACTACCATGTTGTAAGAGCATTATACGCCTGTATACTAATGTTTATTCTAAGGAAATTGGGTTATTTTTGTCTTTAGAAATCTATATACAAGTCTGTATAGATGGTTGTATTAGCAGTATACTTCTCTAATACAACTCTAAATAAAATTAGTAATATATAATATCATGGTTTTGATGTGAAGTTCCTCCATCTGGTTTTGCACAATTTTGGATAAGAATGGTACTGCAGGTCACTGCATTAGGATTATACCCAGTGGTGTACATAGAAGAGAGGAGCCCCCAAAATTGGCCCCTTATTAAAGTGCAGAGTTTTGGAATCCCAGGACAGAAGGTCTTGGTGGTTGTTTTTCTCCTCCATGATCCCTTTCCATGATCCTTGGGTCGGTTTTTGTTTTATAGCAATGCAGTTTCTCTGGAGAGATGGGAGTCCTCACTGGTCTAGTCAAAAATTAAGAACAAAAGGGTAGAAACAAATATCATTACCGGTTACCGATTCTATACAGTATACTACTGGTGTACACAGACTATTTGTTTTTGGCTGAAAGCATTTGCATAATAGGCCCAAGTGTGTGTCCTGTTGATCCACACTTTATAACAAGACTGTACACATTTTACACTGTCTACTTTTTGCTAAAGCATACGTAAAATACCCTTAGTGTGTGTCCTCTCGATCTGCACTAAATAACAAGACTGTACACATTTTATGCTGTCTATTTTTGGCTTAAAGCGTACATAAAATACCCTTAGTGTGTATCCTGTCCATCCGCACTATATAACAAGACTGTACTCATTTTTCACTGTCTATTTTTTGCTATAGTGTATGCAAATACCTTAGTGTGTGTCCTGTCGATCCACACTATATAACAAGACTGTACACATTTTACACTGTCTATTTTTGGCTTAAAGCATACACAAAATACCTTGCAGTTTGTGTAGCATTTTGATGCAGTGCATTATACAACATGATCAACACTAGGGGTAAGGTTTGAGGACGAGGATGTGGGCATTCAAATGAGGGGGTGGGCAGAGGCCGAGGTCCTTGGTGGGGTGAAACAGTGCCTGCTGCTGCGGGAGAAGTAGAACGCTGCATGTCTACGCTCCATAGCTTTATCTCACAATTTGCAGGTCCGCGTGATACACCATTATTAAAACTACAGCAGTGTGATCAGGTGATGACGTGGATAGCGGATAACACGTCCAGTAATTTATCCACCACCCAGTCTTCTACGCAGTCCACCCACACTAGCCAAGGGACTGGACCTGTGAATCCTCATGCTGATCCTTCTTCCTCCCAGCCTAGTCACTCCAGGAAAAGGAGAGATTCAGAACAGGCATATTCACAGGAACTGTTCTCAGGTCCCTTCCCTGAGTCGCAAACAACGGTTCATGAGCCACCTGAGGAGTTTGTCGTGACCAATGCCCAAAATTTGGACCTTTCACAGTCTCAGGGTTATGAAGGTGGGGACTTCCAAGTAGTGTCTCAAGAAGTATTTGTTGATGATGAAGATGAGACACAGTTGTCTGTCAGTGAGGTTGTTGTTAGGGCAGTAAGTCTGAGGGATGAGCAGACTGAGGATTCAGAGGAAGAGCTGGTGGATGATGAGGTGACTGACCCGACCTGGGTTGGTAAGCCTACTGAAGACAGCACTTCAGAGTGGGAGGCAAGTGCAGCACCAGAACAGGTTGGAAGAGGCAGTGGGGTGGCCAGAGGGAGAAGCAGGGCCAGAGCAAATAATCCCTCAACTGTTCCCCACAGCACCTCCTCGCGGCAAGCTCCCATGCAGAGGGCTAGGTGTTCGAAGGTCTGGAGGTTTTTTAATGAGAGCGCGGACGACAGATGAGGTGGAACAAAGGCCATTCACCACCTGTGGGACACACCACTGCCTCTTCCTGTGTCACATGCTGGCACTGAGATGCAATTCCTCTCCCAGGATGCAGGCACGAGCGTCTCCCACCCTGCACCCACCCCTTCACCTGCACGGTCCTCCACTGCCTCCACCAATGTGTCCCAGTGCAGCGTTCAGCTGTCTATAACATAAACATTAGAGCGCAAGCGCAAATATGCAGCCACCCACCTGCATGCATAAACGCTAAATGTGCATATCTCCAAACTGCTGAGCCTGGAGATGCTGCAATATAGGCTGGTAGAAACTGAAGCTTTCCGCAACCTCATGGTGGCCATCCCTTGCTACTCGGTCCCCAGTCCCCACTATTTTTCCCGCTGTGTCGTCCCCGCCCTACACCAGCACGTGTCACGGAATATCAACCGTGCCCTCACCAACGCGGTTACTGGGAAGGTCCACTTAACCACAGACACGTGGACAAGTGCTGGCAGGCAGGGACACTACATCTCCCTGACGGCACATTGGGTTAACCTGGTGGAGGCTGGGACCAAGTCTGACCCTGGGTCCGTTCATGTGCTACGCACACCAAGGATTGCGGGTCCTACCTCGGTCATGGTTTCTCCAGCTTATTATGCCACCTCCTACACCCCCCCCCCCCCCCCCACCTCTCAATTACCAGCTGTGAGCATGTCACCTTCAGTCGGTAGCTCGAGGCACTGCACCACTGCCGTGGGGAAGCGTCAACAGGCCATGCTGAAACTCCCGAGCTTAGGTGACAAGACGTATACTGCCAAAGAGATGTTACAGGGTTTGACGGAGCAGACAGATCTGTGGCTTTCGCCGCTGAACCTCCAACCAGGTATGGTCGTGTGTGACGATGGGTGTAACCCGGTGGTGGCTCTGCAGCTTGGCAGACTACCACACGTGCCATGCCTGGCCCATGTGTTCAATCTGGTGGTTCAATGCTTTCTTAAAAACTACCCCAATTTGTCTAAGCTGTTCAGCAAGGTGTGTTGCATGTTTGGACATTTCAGAAAGTCCACCACAGATGCTGCCACCCTCAGGACACTGCAACAGCACTTCCAGCTGCCAGTTCACCGACTGTTGTGCGAGGTGCCTACGCACTGGAATTTAACTTTGCACATGTTGGCCAGGGTATACAAGCAGCGTGACATGCGAGCTGCAACATGCCCGTCGGAGTGGTAGTCAGCTTCCGCACTTCTTCACAGAGGAGTGGGCATGGATGTGTGACATCTGTCAGGTGTTAGGAAACTTTGAGGAGTCAACACAAATGGTGAGCGGCGATGCTGCCATTATCAGTGTAACCATCCCGCTGCTTTGCCTGCTGAGAAGGTCGCTGCTAAGCATTAAGGCCGATGCTTTTCAGATAGAACAAAAGATGGGGATGACAATATGTCACTTGAGAGCCAGACCACCCTCAGGTCTGTTTCTCAGCACGTATTAGAGGAGGAGGGGCAAGAGACTGCTGCCCACACTGCAGAGGGTACCCATGCTACTTCCTTCACATCTGTTCAGCGTGTATGGGCTGAAGAGGAGGAGGAGGAAACAGAGTTATCCTAGTAGGGAGGAAAGCAATGTGTTGCGTACTGGGACTCTGGCACACATTGCTGACTTCATGTTAAGCTGCCTTTCCAATGTACACCTTGGAGGTGCTGGCCTGCCCTGCTGCTAGCGTCTTATCAGAGAGGGTGTTTAGTGCTGCTGGGGGGATTATCACGGATAAGCGTACCCGCCTGACCAACTGACAGCGCCGACAGGCTTACATTTACAAAGCCCCTCGGGGAGAGGCAGGCGCTGGGACAGGCAGTAACTTGCCTGTCGGTGGACCGCCACCTGGATCCCATTAAGCAAGTACAAGCTCTATGCTATAAAAATATTTCAGGGGTTCACCTGCACTCGGGGTAAACAAATCTTTCAGGGGTACACCTATACTCTTGGTACACAAATCTTTCAGCGGTTCGCCTACACTCTTGGTACACAAATTTTTCAGGCGTTCGCCTATACTCTTGGTAAACAAATGTTTCAGGGGTTCGCCTATACTCTTGGTAAACAAATCTTTCAGGGATTCACCTATAGTCTTGGTAAACAAATACCCTGCACTCTTGCCCAAAAAATCTTTTAGGTTCTCAACTGCAATCTTGGTAAAAAAATTCTTCTTTTTTAAATGGGTTGTTTTCTTCATTAAAAATGTAGAATGTAGAAGTACTGGGGGGCGTGACCTAGGACATGAAGCAGTAGGTCTCACCTTCACAGAGCTCCCGCTGGACCCCGGCTAAAAAACCTCCTGCACCGCATCCACGGACACAGCTCTGCTCCTTTGGGCCGCATAAAGAAACAGGACCCCTGAAAGTGAAGATTTGGGGCCGCTGGACACATAATTAGCCCATCTGCCGAGACGGCCGGCCGGCACGGAGGAATCCAAGATGGCGCCGCTGCTCAGGGAAGGGGGAGGAGCCTCACCACCACTCACAGACGGACTATCGCAGACTGCTCCCAGGCACTCACCTGCGGCGCTGAGCAGCCACAAAAGCCCTCCAGATCCCCTAGAAAGAAGGATTCCATCCCCACAGCCCCAGAGGCAGATCAGGTCAGCCAAAAGCCTCCCGCGGAAGGCCCCGCCCACCTCGTCCGGCGCCATTGCAAAGAAGGGGCCAGGAGCCCGGGCCCTCAGAGGGGGCACCCCAGACCTCCCAGCTCACAGAGACCCCTGTAAGGGGGAGAAAAGAAGCGCATCCGCAGCACCCCAGTCCCAGGGATTGCAGGCGCTGACCAGAGACACCCAGAGCCGAGTGAGTAAGAGCCTAGGCTCTCAGATGGGGGAGGGAAGAAGCAGTACACCCCTGACTTTACCAGCCCAAGAGGAAATATCCCACAGCCAGACCTCAACAATGGCAAGCCATGCTAGAATCCCCCCAAACAAACTCTCAGACCGCGCCGTCCCAGACGAGCAGTCCTACGGGACCCCGAAGGCACTCTCCCTTCAGCCTCTGTACCACCTGTAAAGGGACCCAGGCCCCGGGAACGTTCTAAATCCACCTTGCTGACAGACTCAGATAACGACGATGCAGCCGGTGACAAGGACTGGGACTGGAAAGCTCACCTAAAAAGTATCCCCACAAGAAACGAAGTGGACGCCCTACTGAAAATGGCGACTAGCTCACAAATGCAAGCCATCGAAGCTCTGCAAGCTGACATAAAACATATAGGACACAGAGTTGCCGAATCAGAGGAAGCACAAATTCAGTTGCAGTCACAGCTTACTGAATACCACAGAATTCTACAGGACCATTCCCCGCAAATCACCAATATTCGAACTGATCTCGATGATATAGAGAACCGTAACAGAAAGAATAACATCCGTATTAGAGGCTTAAGCGAGGAAGTAGAAGCGGATAAACTGGAGAACTTGGAAATTAGGAGTTTTGGCGACATCCTCAACAGACCCGAAAATAATCCTATGGAGATCAACAGGATTCATAGATCCTTGGGACCTAAAAGTATAGACCCAGCAAGGCCCCGAGATGTCATTTGTAGAATCCATTTTTACAGAGAAAAAGAAGAGCTTCTCAGAAGAATTCGGGAAGTAGGCCCCCTAACCTACAAGGACATTAACCTTTTAGTGTTACCTGATCTATCAAGAAGAACCCTTCAGCTCCGCAGAGCCTTGAAGCCCGTACTGACGGCGTTAAAAGAAAAAAACATCCCTTATCACTGGGGATTCCCCTTCTAGTTACACGCCCGAAGAGAAGGGGACTAGGTGACCTCCCGAGGTTCCTGGCCAAACTATAACTCCCAATGATTGCTATCCCTGAATGGCCTAAAGTCGACACTCCAGGCCCATTGCCCCCGAAAGAAGAGTGGCACCTGGTTAGCCCAAACGGGAAACGCTAGCCTGAAGAGGCAGGACTCCCCCTCTTTTGGCCCTTTACTCCCGCTGCCTGCGCTTGTAGGCACTAGACGGAGAACTTCTTGTTACAGTCCATGGATGCCCTGAAACACACCCCTCTGTGGGTTCAGCATTAGTGGCCGGGCCGTAGGGGGAGCCGAGGCTTGGTGTCCAGGTTCAGCTTCCCTGATTCTAGGCCAGCAGCATGAGTTGCTGCATTCTAGCTAAAGTTTTTTTCCGCAGCTCTACCAGCTGCGTGCAACCTTTGTCTTCCCTGGCCTAAGACCTCGTCTCAACATGTTTGCAGTTCTAATTGTTATTTTCTTCTCTTCTTTTCCCTCTTTTCCCTGGCTTCTCCTTCCTCTTAAATATTTTCTCCCAAAGGTCCTCCACCCTACAATCACGAGACTATCATCTCATCAGTACTGACGATTTCTCCCAGAAGGTAAGCAATGGCATCTGTGACAATAAGTTCCTATAATACGAGAGGTCTTAACAGCCCCGGAAAAAGGAATCAAATTTTATACAGCTTCCATAAAAAGAAAATCATGATTGCCTTCTTCCAAGAAACCCACTATACCACCTCGAGCATACCTGCATGCCATAATCGATATTATCCATATTGGTTTCATGCTCCCCACCCCAACCGCAAAGCTGGAGGTGTTTCTATAGCCTTCCACAAATCCCTTAAACCACAGATTCTAGCGATAGAAAAGGAGGAGGAGGGGAAATACCTATTCCTGAAACTTAAGTTGTTAAATGATACATTGACCCTTGCTGACTTTTATTTTCCTAATCAGGGCCAGGTTTTCTTCGGCTCCAGAGCTCTCCGGAGATTATCAGAGTTCGCTGAAAACACGACCATCATTGCTGGTGGCGACTTCAACTTGGTTTTGGATCCATACCTGGACGCTTCCTCGGAGCACTCCTCGGTCTCGCTCTCGGCCATACGCAAACTCAAGAAACTGTTGGTGAGTCTACACCTGGTCGACCTGTGGAGATCTCTCCACCCGGCCGTCAAGGATTATAGTTGTCACTGGTGGGTCCACAATTCATAAAGCAGAATTGATTATATTTTTGTCTCACACAAATTGTTAGATGGGGCCCCTAAATGTACTATGAGGAATTTCCTATGGTCTGACCATGCTCCAGTACTAGGAGAACTTAACCTGATAAAGCAGGACTATAGAGGATTTAATTGGAAATTAAATGACAATCTGCTTAAAGACCCCACCTGCATGGCCGACATAACTAAGACAATAAACACCTTCCTAGAGGCCCACATAGCCGACACAACTCTGGCGCCACTTAAATGGGAGGCACTAAAATGCACCCCGAGAGGAGTATTCATTTCACACGGCTCGAGACTCAAAAAGGAATGATCACGTAGGCTTAAACAGTTGTTCCAGAATCTAGAGTCACGTGAGATGGCTAACAAGGCACAGAGGTCAGAAGCCCTACTACTGGAAATCATCAACATTAGACACGAGATTTTGGCCATACTTGACCAGAATACCCTGAACATAAGGGATAGATTCCAGGCGGGGTACTATAAGTATGGCAACAAGAGCGGGAGGTGGTTGGCTAGGGTATTACATCCCCAGACCCCACAAACGAACATCATGTCCTTCTGTGACTCCTCTGGGTCTGAGGTTCACGCGCCGAGCGAGATCCTAGAAGCCTCTAGGGCTTACTACTCCAAGCTTTACAATATACCCCGCCCGGGGGAGCCAGACGGACATACCCAAAGTGAGCTCATAGCCCAGTACTTGCAACAACATACACATACCACCATCTCGAGTGCTGACTCTGAAGCCCTAGAGAGCGATTTATCTTCCTTGGAACTATCCCAGGTCCTACGGGACCTGAAACTGGGGAAAAGCCCTGGCCCGGATGGGTTCACACCAAGGTTTTATAAATTGCTTGGCGACCAGCTATCGGAACTTATGTTGGCCGCCTTTACCGCCGTCACTAAGGGGTGCCCATTCCCCCCCTCAGGCCCTGCAGGCCAACATAGCGGTGATCCTGAAACCCAGGAGGGACCCTCTCTCATGCAAAAGCTATAGACCCATCTCCCTCATCAACAGTGACCTTAAAATATTCTCAAAAATGCTGGCCAATAGACTAAACCCCCTTATCCCATCCCTTATCTGCATTGATCAAGTTGGGTTTGTCCCGGGGAGGGAGGCCAGAGAGAAAACGATCAAAACAATATCGCTGATCAATAAAGCTCGTAGCTCCCACACTCCCCTATGTCTTCTCGCAGTAGATGCTGATAAGGCCTTTGATAGGGTGAGATGGTCTTTCCTAGAGCAGGTGTTGAGGGAGGTGGGTCTAGGCCCGAGGGTCCTTTCCTGGATTATGGCCTTGTATAGTAATCCCTCTGTGCGTATTAGAGTGAATGGCCCTTTGTCTGAGCCCTTTCAGATACGGAATGGGACCACACAGGGTTGCCCTCTCTCCCCACTTTTATATATCCTAGCGATGGAACCGCTGGCAGCAGCCCTGAGGGGAAACCCCGACATTTGGGGGATGCCAGGTGGAGGCGGAGAACAAAAAATCTCTATCTTTGCAGATGACCTACTGCTTTATGTTACGAGCCCCAACACGTCCCTGCCTGCAATCTTAGAGGAATTAACTAGCTATGGGAAACCCAGCAATTTTAAGATAAATCCTCAAAAGTCCGAAATGCTCAACGTTTCTATACCAACAACGGAGGCCAACTTCTTAAGCGAGACCTTCCCCTTTATATGGAGAATACTTAGGCATAAACATCCCAGCAAACCCGGCAGACACTTTCGACCTTAACTTCAAACCCCTACTCTCCATATTCGAATCAGAACTGACAGGTTGGTCTGAATTACATCTTTCCTGGTTCGGTAGGATTAACTCCCTTAAAATGCCCAGAATCCTATATGTCTTTCAGACCGTGCCTCACGACATCCCCAAGAGTTTCTTCACCCTTCTACAGAAGGCATTGACGAGATTCGTATGGAGAAATCTCCCACCGAGAATTAGCTACAGGATCCTTACTGGCAGGCCTGCCAGACCTTGAACTCTACCATAAGGCAGCAATAGGGAAATGCATTCTAGACTTATTTCACTATCCAGATAAAAAAACACGGGTGACTTTAGAATCTGAACAGAATAACTTAAAGGGGTTGTCCCGCGAAAGAAAGTGGGGTTCAGCACTTCTGTATGGCCATATTAATGCACTTTGTAATGTACATCGTGCATTAATTATGAGCCATACAGAAGTTATTCACTTACCTGTTCCGTTGCTGGCATCCCCGTCTCCATGGTGCTGTCTAATTTCAGCGTCTAATCGCCCGATTAGACGCACTTGCGCAGTCCGGTCTTCTCCCTGGTGAATGGGGCCGCTCGTGCCGGAGAGCTGGTTCTCGTAGCTCCGCCCCGTCACGTGTGCCGATTCCAGCCAATCAGGAGGCTGGAATCGGCAATGGACCGCACAGAGCCCACGGTGCACCATGGGAGAAGACCCGCGGTGCATCGTGGGTGAAGATCCTGGCGGCCATCTTGCTAAGGTAAGAAAGAAGTCGCCGCAGAGCGGGGATTCGGGTAAGTACTAAACTGTTTTTTTTTTTTAACCCATCCCTTGTGTTTGTCTCGCGCCGAACGGGGGGCCTATTGAAAAAAAAAAAACCCGTTTCGGCGCGGGACAACCCCTTTAAACCTGGGGGGCACATTCTAGGTTCTGGGAAGGGTGGACTGGAGAGGACGGGAGTCCTCCCCCCTCGCCTTAACCCTTCTGGGAGCTTGGGACAGAGCTGTCAAGAGTAGAAAGTTGATGAACGTACCGGGCCCACTAACGCCTCTCTCCGGCAACCCCCAAATCCCCGCTACTGTAACAGTAACAGAATTATCTATCCTAACAGATATACCTAAGCCACGCGCTAGAGAGGTATGGGGACCAGGCGGCATGCGCCCATTAGGCGAGTTAGTCGGTGCTCACAGATCAAAACCGGGTGCCTGGATGCAGTACTTACAGGTGAGGGACTACTTAAGATCGCTCGACGACCCTGGGTCACTGAGTTCAGAGCTCACCCCATTCAAAGAGCTCTGTGTTGGCCCTGACCCCCCCCCCCCTCATGCAATATCTCTGCTGTACAGATTGCAGGTCGACGCGAGACTGGGAGTGTCGCGTTTGCCATGGGAGACGAGATGGGAGGATGTGCTGGGCAGGCGGTTCTCCGGAGAGCTCTGGAGCAAGTCATACCTGTTAACCCACAAGATGTCCATTTCAACCAAGGCCCAGGAGCTCAATTACAAAATCGTCACACACTGGTATAGAACTCCGGACAGACTCCACAGAATTTTTCCTGAAGTCTCAAATGAATGCTAGAGATGCTGCTCTGAGGTAGGAGATATGTTACACATCTGGTGGTCATGTCCGCTAATTGCGCCCCTATGGGGAGACATCGCCAAGGTCTATGAAAAGATTTGCAGATCCTCTATGGCCCTGACCCCCGAGATCGCTCTCCTCTCCATGCTTCCTGGCCCTATTTCTAGGACCAAAAAAAGCCTCCAAAGCCACTTCATCCTTGCCATGCGCCACGTTATCTCTCAACACTGGAGGCGAGGAGGAACGATCCCGAGGACTACATGGGTGGAGGCAGTCGACTACATTAAGTATATGGAGGACCTCCGGAACAGCGAAGCTGCACCAAACCGATCAGTAGCTGATTCACGAGACGCCTGGGTGGCCTGGGTAGATTTTAAAGGCTCCCCATCCTTCCTCAAATGGCTTGCTGTCGGATCTTTATAGACAAAGATGAAAATTTGCCTGTGTAGTGACCTGGTCTTTTTCTTACCCGCCCTCCCAATTCCTCCCACCCCATTAATAATATCCACCTTGTGAAATTAGGAGATAGCCAAACTCCCCAACCCCTTTCCTCGCCCTTCCTTTCTACACTTTCTCTCTCCCCTCCCCCTTTTATCCCTAATGCTGCTTTTGTTATACTTTGTTTTTTCTATAGTTTTATTAACAAAATTTGTTTGCAATACGCATTATTCAGTTTTGCGGGGACAATGGAAACCCTACAGCGGTGGTCCTTGAGGCGCTGGCAATGCGGGAGACCTCCTCAGTAGACCATAAGTTGCCACCAATAACCAAACACAAACGTCATCGAGCGGCGGAGGTCCTTCTAGACATGAGATCCTACGGACTCGGAGGCCTGCATATTGACACCGTGGTCAGGATGGGTACACCTCAATCCAAAAATAGCCTTGAACATTTAGTCCCTAAAATAATTGTGGGGATTCTTGCCCGCACTTGCCTGCGGCTCACACCGCGCTACAAGAATAGAGAATGCTACCCTGTATGTTCAATTTATTACCCACTTTTAATTCAATGTTGTAATGCTGACTTGGAAACCAATAAACATATTTAAAAAAAAAACAGTAGAAGTACTGGCCTCTGAGTCCCCCCTATGCTGGCATTTGTGGCTAATGAAGTGCTGCGACGGAGGTGGCATGGGATGGCACTTACATTAATTTGTCTGCAATTTGTCAGCTATGAAGCACAATTTTCAAAGGGTCACACGGTGTACGGAAACGTAACCCAGTGTGGTGTCAATCTTTGGCCACTAATTTCTTTACAATTCATGCTGACTTTACCTGGGGCACTAGTTTACATGCCTCTCGGGGAGAGACAGGGGCTGGGACAGGCGGTAGCTTGCCTGTCGGTGGTTCGCCACCTGAATTCCATTCAGCAAGTCCTAGCTGTCGCTCAAAAAATCTTTCAGGTTTTTACCTGCACTCTTGGTAACCAAATCTTTCAAGGATGCACCTATACTCTTGGTAAAAAAAAATCCTTTTAAGGGTTCACCTGCACTCTTGGTAAATAAATCTTTCAGGGGTTCATCTGCACTCTGGGTAAACAAAGCTTTTGTTTTAGAGTGGGTTGTTGAATTGTGGAGATGTGTAGAAGTACTGGCATCTGAGTCACCTTATTGCCCATGTTTATGGCTCATGAAATTTTGTGACGGAGGTGGCATGGGATTGGAATTATGATCATACATTAATTTATCTGCAATTCTCATCAGCTATCGCCCACAATTTCAAAGAGGGTTGCTGCCAGGCCCTGCCAACCCTCTGCAGTGTGGGTCTCCTGTTCCTCCTCATCCAATACGCACTTATAAATAGACATGAGGGTGGTGTGGCTATCAAGCGACCGTGTGGCATGAATACAGCTGAACGCTGCACTAGGAAAAATTTCAGTACGCTGTGGCCTACTGAGTAGGCGAAGAGGTGCGCCTTACCCTGTCTGGGATGGGGACAGCTGGACACTGCGCTGGGAAAAATTTCAGTACGCTGTGGATTACTAAGTAGGCGAAGGGGTGCGCCTTACCCCGTCAGGGCTGGGGACAGCTGGACACTGCGCGTGGAAAAATTTCAGTACGCTGTGGGTGCAGGCTTGTGCCTGCGTCCTGGGGGGGATTGGACAGCAATGCCAGCATGTAACACAGGAGAAGAGGCAGTGGTGTCACCCGCAGGTGGTGATTGGCCTTCGTTCCACTTAGTGTGGTGCTTAGCTAAGATGTGCCAGCACGTGTGCCTTGCTGATTATGGTCTGGCCCAACTAAATTGTTAGGGGGGTGACCACCAGGCTCTTGCCCACAATTTGGCTTAATAGTGCGACCTGGGAGCCTCTAATGCATCCATGCATGCTGCCCCTGCTGTTCCCTATCCATTTCTGTGGTGTTTCCATCATTTTCTGATGTTTTCAGGTGAATCCCACACCCTCCCCTATGCAGAGCATGGGTCACCTTGAAAAATGCTTGAGTCTCCCATTGACTTCAAAACACTTGAAACAAGCTTTCGAGCATTACAAAAAGTTCGGCTCGAGTAACGAGAACCCGAGCATTTTGGTGCTCGCTCATCTCTATAACCTCTCCATATCCCTAATTTAACTGAGTAAAACATAACTTAGGGAACTGTATACAGTGGTGACCCGACTTGTGATGGCATGGGCCATTGTAACTTGAGTGTGTATTCAACCTGAGATCATTCTTTTGCACTGCTGGGGACAGTATCTTGTATAGAGTCCATGTTTTATTCCATCTGTGGGGTCAACTAATTGCTGTCTGTGCTGGTAAGTGGAAGATCCAGCCAATCATCTTGTGCCTTTTCGTCAGAATATACACACAACAGGCTGGAATCAACATCCAATTACATGTATGTCATGGGGAACATGACACTAGCAAAGAGCTTGCTAATTGGCAGAATAATTGTGTTACACTATTGTACAATTGATTGTCTGTGCATTGTGCAATCGTGTACATTAGGTAGTCCAGTACAGTAAAAAATGAAGTTTCAGGGCTCTTTCACATGAGTGTCGTTTTGATGCTGAGTAGGTGCGTCAAAAAAATCACATCCAAAAGAACCCATGCTTTCCTATGGGTTCTTTCAGATGAATAATTTTTTCAGGCGCCAAAAAAAGCACAATAGACATGTCCTATCTTTTGACGGCACAGCACTGGCCGACAAAGGGAGGGGACGGTGGGGGCAGTGAGGGGGAGCGGCATACTTGCTAATAGCAGCCACGACGTGCTTGTGGCTGCTATTCGTTCACCCGATTTAACACTCAGATAGTCATGCGATTTTAGCACTGCTATCTGAGCATTAAAACAACGCTCGTGTGAAAGAGCCCTTACTTTGTTGCCAATGTTTTATTACGAAGTATCACACATAGCGTGGACTTTGAATTGTTAACTTGTTGATTTTGTGGGAGTTGGTAAACTATACAAACCTCTTGCATTGCAACAATAAAACAGGAGAGCTTGAAAACATCAGTTGAGTGTTTCTTAGGCCTTTTTCAAACAAGCATACTTTTAGTGCAGAATAGGTGCATGAAAAGAGTGCTTCTAAAAGAACTAATGGTTTCCTATAGAAGCATTCACATGAAGAAATTTTAGGTGCGCAAAATACTCGCACCTGATAGGACATGCAAGGCTACAATGCTAATGCCAATTCCTTTTTTTTTAAAAAAAGGGAATTAAAGTGGATCCATGACCTCGACACATTAGCCCCCAAAGGCCTTAATGCTGAATACCACTTTATGCCATTTATTTAGTACATTTCTTTCTTTGCATCTAATGTGTTAAGTGACAATATTGATTATGTACAACAATTCTTGTTCAAGTTAATTAATTGTTCTTATGTTCTTTCTTGTTTCAGATGATGCGTACCATCCATGTACCGGTTATGCCCACCCACACAGTCGTGTCTATACACTATGGATTTGGTTAACACCAATTTTGGACTTGTTGTACACACATCTGATGTTTCCTTCTTGCTTTTTTTCCTTCTTTCCCCCTTTTCCCCCTTCCCTTCTCTTCCCCCCCTCCTCCCCCCTCCTTGTTTTCCCTTCCTCTTTTTTGTTCTATATTTCTTTTTTTTCTGTCCCTTTTTTTTCTTTGTTTCCATCTTTCCTTTTCTCCCCCTTTTTTTTCCTTTTTTTCTTCTTTTTCTATCTTCCCCTTTTTTTTCTCTCTTCTTCTGTTTCTTTTCTTCTTTATCTTTTTCTCTCCCTTTTCTCCTTTTCTTTCTTCTTTTCTTTCCTTGTTTCTTCTTCTTCTCTTCTTTTTCTGTTTTCTTTTCTCCTTTTTCTTTCCTTTTTCTCTCCTTTTTCTCTCCTTTTTCTCTTCTTTTTCTCTTTCTTTTCCTCTTCTTTTTCTCTTCTTTTTCTCTTCTTTTTCCTCTCCTTTTTCTCTTCTTTTTCTCTTTTCTTTTCTCCTTTTTTGTGCTTGTTCTCTTCTTTTTCTCTTTCTTTTCCTTTTTTCTCTTCTTTTTCTTTTCTTTTCTCCTTTTTTGTGCTTGTTCTCTCCTTTTTCTTTTTTCTTCCTTTTCTCTTTTTCTCTTTCTTTTCCTCTTTTTTCTCTTCTTTTTCTCTCCTTTTTCTCTTCATTTTCTTTCTTTTTTCTCTCCTTTTTCTCTCCCTTTTCTCTTCTTTTTCTCTTTTTTTCCTCTTTCTTTTCTCTTTCTTTTCTCTCCTTTTTCTCTTTCTTCTCTCCTTTTTCTCTCCTCCTTTTTCTCTCCTTTTTCTCTCCTTTTTCTCTCCTTTTTCTTTCCTTTTTCTCTTCTTTTTCTTTCCTTTTTCTCTCCTTTTTCTCTCCTTGTTCTCTCCTTTTTCTCTCTTTATCCTCCATCACTCTTCACCACATGAGGGTTGAAGGTACCCCCTTTTGCCGGCACTCCACTCCACTCTGTACAGTAGAAGATGGTGGACTGCCTGAAGAAAACAGCCCCACCTTGCTCTCAAACACTCATACTTATAGTCTCTAGCATACCACATGACAGGACATAAATTTGTACTTTTTTTTCAGACATATCCCAGTCACATTCAGACATTAACCTCTCATATGCTGCAGCTGTGCAATACACAACAAGAGACCAAACAGTTTGCACAGTGCATCTACACAAGAGACATATTATGTATGACATTTATGGAGGGGCCAGAAACATAGACTTCGGGCTACTACAGTTCCCCCTACATAAAATAAGCTGACCCTGACACCTCTAAAGCAGAGTGTAATATCCGGAGAAGAAATATCTTAGTGTTCTACTCCAATTCAACTTTAGGACCTCTGGTCAGTCACGGAGTATGCAAGGCGAAACCTGTAAACACAACTCCCCCCCCCCCCCCTTCCCCAGTTATTAGTACAGAACATTAACCCATTATAATATTCTGAAACTACCTTATAAACGTCACTTTCTGAGTAAAGCATTGTTATGACAGTGTGTATGAACATGGTTTGGCCTACACATGAGAAGATTTTACTAGGCTGAACAGAATTCAGGACAGACTAGTATAGCTATGGGCACATACATTACTCTTCTCCCCACTTCCTTTGACAAAAGAGAATACAACACTGATGGGCGACTGGCAGGAAAAATAAGAGAAGAGTAGAATATTCATCACTCTCCCTGAAAAAGTACTAGACTCCAGGACAGGTGGTAGCTTAAGTCAATACCCCTGCCTGGGACTAAAAAGATAGGGTGAATGGGATGCCCTGCCTACTGGTACAGACTAGGATATTGGACAGACACTGGCACGTGACATGGGGAACAAAAACCTTCAGTCATACACATACAATCATGTATACAATTCATACAGGCTCATTCAGACAGGAACATTTGTAGTACAGCTAAACAATTTTACTTTTCAAGAAATAAGCATATTTAAACTACCTCCTCCTGCACTGTACTTGAACAAACATTGTATAAACAATAACATTTTCAATATGAAAAACTAGCAATAGCAGCAAGCTATGAAAAGGGACATAAATATAAAAATTAAGTTTTGGCTCACCTTGACTCTTTTTTTCTTCACACTTGCTTTATACCGACAAGATTATCCCCTATTGCAGCCATACCACCCAGTTCTAGTGGTGCTTATGCATAAGAAATCCATGTCAAAAAGAAGCTGGTATCTTTGTGAGAAATATCTTGTCTTTTATTTAATTTATGCCATACAAAACAGGTTTACCCATTATGGACCAGGCACAGTAAATATATGGCGCCTGGTCCTGGGCTTAAAAGCCTGCCAATAGTAAAATTACGGCAGGGCTTTCTTTAAGCCTCCTGGCTCTGCAATCAATAAGAGGCAGGATGGGTTATCAGCTGTTAGTGACAGCTGATAACCCCAAGGAGAAGGCAGGAGTGGTTTTTAACCCTTTCTCCCTTCTGCTTTCCAAAGTACACAGTGCTCAATGAGCACTGTGTACTAGAAAGTGAAAGTAAAAGTGTAACTTTCACTTCGGAAGGCATATTAACTTATTCCACAAGACTTCTGCTCGATTCACAACCTGATTGGTTGTTTGGGTTGCCTGAATCACAATTCCAGCAACCTGATTGGTTGTTTGGGTTGGCTGAGTCACAATTTCAACAACCAATTAGGTTTTGCGAATTGAGCAGGAGTCTTGTGGAAAAAAATAATATGTCTCCGGGATGCATATTAACTTTTTCCACCCCACTTCTGCCCTAATCAGCAATTCCAGCAACCTGATTGGTTGTTTGGATTGGCTGGATGTGCCCGAGGATAAATGTTACCATGCAGGGCAGCGCAGGGTCCCACGGTCAGCGCGCGACACCTGGCTCCGGCGTCCTGGAGCCCTGACGTCGGGGCTCTACCGGCGACGTGGAACGGCTGGTGTGCGGTGGCGTGGGCATGTCCGCCCGTAGGGCGCCGCCCGCACTCCTCCACCGCTCTTGTGCAGTAGTGGGGGGCTGGCTCCTCCCACTCTCCACCCCGGGGCGGAGTCTTTCGTTTATAAGGCTGGCAGTGACCTGAGCTCACTGCCAGTTATTGGTTCTGTTAGCCACTAGTCAGTTCTGCCTGTCTCAGTCAGTCAGTGCTACTAGTTGCTAGTCAGTCTCTTTCTAGTGTGCCTTTACTCAGTCTGTTCTGGTTCTGTTTGCTACTAGCTAGTCTGTCTGCAGCTACCCTCAGCTAGCCCTAGTTTGCCAGTCAGTTTCCTTCAGCCTGCCTGTAGCTTTGTTTGTTCTGTTGGTCTTTTCCATCTGCCTCTCTGTCGGCACTCTGTCCCCCCATCAGTTAGTTTCTCTTGTCAGTCGCCAGGTCCCTAGCCAGCGCAGGGACTGCCATCCAGTTGTCCGCCTGGGATTAGCCAGGGCCGAGGCAAGTAGGCAGGGACAGTGGGGTGCGGGAAGTTCAGGGCACCCCACCTGGCGCTCGGGGGTCAGAGTGCCGTAACAATAAAGTTACAGAGATGTGCAAGGTGAAGCACGTGCTGAGCCGTCAGTGGCAGTCACCGGGGCAATCAGAAGCTCGGTGCTCATGTTTATGCAATACATATGGTGTGTTGTGTGAATATGGTGCATATTAGCATGTGGTGTGTTATGTGGCGCACACACACACACAACCACACACTAACAGGCACCCTACCCGACACACACAAGCACACACTAATATGCACCCGGCACGCTAATATGCCCCGTGCACACAAACGTGCGCAAACATGCTTGCTAATGTGCGCGCTAATGTATATATGCTAAAGTGCGTGTACAAACACACACGCTTATGTGCGCACGTAAACACACACGCTAATATGCGTGCTCAAAAACGCGCTAATATGCATCGCATGCACACGCACTGATATGTACCACACGTGCTAATATGCACCGCGTGCGCACATGAACTAATATGTAGTGCGCGTGCTCAAACACGTGCTAATATGCACCATGCGGGCACATGCGCACATTAGCAGTGAGTGTGCTCAAACACATGCGCTAATTTGCATCGCGCGCGCACAAGCATGTGCCATATTCACACAACACACACCACACGTACTGCATAAACAGGATTACGCACTTGCACAACGCATACACTGCCTACACATGCTTCAACATACTGGATACACACAACCACATGCTAGTACACCACACATACCACATACACATGACCACACCACACGTACACAGAGAACCACACGCTAACATTCTCTAGCTACACCACACACAACCTACACACGCTAATATGTACCACATGTACTGTATGAAAACACTAACACAACACATACATGCAAACTACATACACCCATGACCACATGTTAGCACACCACCACACAGAAGCCCAACACACATACCTGCATACACACATATCCACACACTAATATGCGCCACATATCACACCACATGCTAATATGCACCATATTCACACAACACACCATATGTACTGCATAAACATGAGCACCGAGCTTCTGATCGCGCCGGTGATTGCCACTGACAGCTCAGCACGTGCTTCACATCCACATCTCTGTAACTCTATCCTCGTGCACATCCAGCCAACCCAAACAACCAATCAGGTTGCTGGAATTGCTGATTAGGGCAGAAGTGCAGTGGAAAAAGTTAATATGCCTGGGGGGGAGGGGGGCTCCATGTGACCGCGGGGGTTTCCTGCTACAGTAGAGATGAAGGGTCAAACAAGACCCTGGACAGCTCTGCCAGTGACTAATGTCACTACAGGGGTTGTTTTCCCCTGTAACGTGGGCTCCTATGGATGCCCCAGCTACAGTGGGAAAGTGTCAAAAAAAAAGACCCAATAAAAATAAAGAATGGAAAAACAAATCAGTAAAAAAGATATTTAAAAAATAGCCCTATATGTCACAGAAAAAAAAACACAGCAAAAATCATTTTGATAGCTAAAGAAAACAAAATATGGCAGTAAAACCACCACATGGGTAAAATCCCTAAAAAGTGTCTGGTCCTTAAGGGGTTAAAATTGAGCACGTGTTTCGATCCTAAGCAGAATCTTGATAACCTCAGAGATTGTACGTTTCATTTCCTTTTAAAACATGCATAATTTAAACCAAAGAACACACCTGAAAAAATAACCCTTGTCTAGCTGGCTTGGCTCTAATTATGTTCACATTTAACCTTTTCATTACCGCAGGGAAATTTTTTTACCTTACTTTCATTCACATAGAATGGCGTTAATTGCATATACATGAATTTGTACAGAATAACAGGATTATATTCTTTTCCTTTTACATTTACCATCTATTTGATTATACAGCCTTGGTAGAATGTTTCATATAATTCTCTCTCTCCCCAAATGGCCAGAAACCAAGGAGTATGAGTACCTGATAGTGTATGATCCACAGGCACCTATTTTTTTCTTCTTTTTTTTCTCTTTACCCCACATGGCAACAACATACTATAAATATTTACAAAATGATTATAGATAATTACCAAGAAGTACATATTCTTTAGGGCTTATTCAGATGACCGTATATCGGCCGGGTATTCATGCCCGGCCGATATACGATGCCCCTCTCTGCAGGGGGAGGAGGCTGGAAAAGCCGGAGGCAGTGCACTGAGCTCCCGCCCCCTCTCCACCCCCTCTCCGCCCCCTCTCTGCCCCCAGAACTATTTGCAATGAGAGGGGGTGGGGCTAAGTTGCTAGCCTTAGCTCCATCCCACCCCTCCCATTGGAAATAGTGCTGAGGGGCGGAGAGGGAGTGGAGAGGGGGCGGGAGCTCAGTGCACTTATGCAGTATTTTTTAACTAATATATATACAATAAATCAGTTTTAACATTCATAGTCTTTGGGAAATCTTGTATCGAAAACAAAAATCCAGTATGCTTTACGTCTTAGAATATCTTCCAGACCGATTTTTTTGCTTCCTGCAATTCTTTACCCTCGCAGTCCCATAAAACGAAAAACTGCTGGTGTCTCCTTTGTGTTGTTCAGTAAAGTGTCTAGCTGCACCCGAGGTACTAGGATTAGAATTCTTTATATACCTGAGATGTCAGTTATTTGCGTTTTAACTTCCATGTAGTACACCCAACATAATTTATATTGCACTTAGTACATGTAATAATGTATACAACATTTTCCGAATCACAGTTAATGAAGCTTTTTATACCATACTTTTTTGTGCATTCATTATTTTCCAAGCTGTTCTTTTTTATAGCTAGATTACGTACATTACACCGTGATTTGCTGCATTTAAAGGGGTTGTCCGGCCATAAACATTAGGTCTCATTACTTCTGTTTGCCCAATACAATGCACTTTGTAATATACATTGTGCATTGTAAATTAGGCAAACAGAAGTTATTCACTTACCTCTTGGGCTGCCCCCCCCTGTGTTGCTACTCGGTTGCCATGGGTTCCGACAAGTCTCTTGTCCTCTTCTTGTCGGGACAAGCTTCTCCAGCACAGCTCTGCACATGTGCAGAAGAACTTCAGCCGCTGGGAAGCTCAGTTCTGCCTGCAGGGGAGGCGTGGCTGCTGGCTCTTCATCTCCAAGGTAAGAATGAGTGGAGGGGCGGGCTCTCGCGGGGGGAGGGGGGGAGAGGGAGAGATGGATGGATGGATGTGTGCAAGGGGGGGGTGCAGTGATGTGTGTGTGTGCTAGTGGTGTCTGGAGACCCGGGGGAAGGGGGGGGGTGGAGAGAGAGGGAGAGATGGATGGATGGATGTGTGCAAGGGGGGGGGGGTGCAGTGATGTGTGTGTGTGTGTGCAGGGACCCGGCTGACAGAAGTGGGGGGGGGGTCGCTGTGGGAGGGGCACTATGAGGGCATGTGTGTGTGGGGAAATGTTTTGTTTTACTTGACTTTAGCAGGGTGGGGGGGCAGTAGGTAGCCTTGCAGTGGGGGGCTGCAGGAGAGTTCTCTCTCGGCTCTCCCCAGCCCCTCTCCATTCACTATACACTCATGCCAGGATTTTATCCTGAACCATGAGTGTATAAGTGTCCCCTGGCTACAACCCCTCTGAGTATAGTATGCAGCAGGGGGCGGGGCCTGGGCGGGGAGAGACTGTAGAGCAGTTCAATAGAGGTGGGCGTGTCGTGGGCGGGGCTAGGACGTTAGCTGAGGGAGGCCATGAAATCCTGCCTTTTCATGTCTCTTACTGCCATCGGGAGCGCGCACACAGAAGAGGGAGAGCGCAGAGGCGCCATCTTTGAAAGCTGCAGTGAACATCAGATTCTAAGGTAATAAACTGACATTGCAGCTGATCTGCCGGCCGGTTTGAGCCCCTGTATGCTGGGTGCTACTGTCCTTACTGAAAGGGAAACAGCAGCATTATAAAAATTTTTACCCTGTGTGGCCGGACAACCCCTTTAAAGAACCCTTTGTATGTTAACCAATGGGGTTCGGATTTCTTTGATGGGGTGAATCGATTTCTGCAACTATCAAACGTAGTGGAGGAGGGAATATTTCCTTATGTAATTTTGATAAGCTATGGAAAATGAAAGGAAACTCTCTCATTTAAAACACCCATTACTTTTCCCAAGCTCCTGACTGCCTGACGCTGGTCCATGAAGTTTCCCTGGTGCTCTCACATCATGTGCCTTCCAGACTGAGGTCTGTGTGCATGGCGCTCCCTTCTTCACTGCCTGCTCTGCCGCTGTCAGTATTCCAAGAGGCCCGATGCGCTGTCTTCTTCCCTGGCTGCCCTGTCAGTGTCCCCCGCGGGACTGCTCCGCTGCTGTCAGTGTCCCCGGTGACCCGGTGTGCAGGTGGAACACATATAGCGGTGGCATGCAGGGTAATATAAGGGAGGAGAGTCACACTGGGGCACATGGTCAGACACAGCTGGCATTGATCGTGATAGCAAGGAGTACAGTGACAGCAACCCCAGCTGCAGTGGCCGCAGGGGGCACCGAAGCGGAACAGAGCTGTGAGCGTGGCGGCAGGGGGACATCAGTGCAAATGGGAGTCCGCCTAAGACATGTGATAGCTGCCATGGGCATGTGGGTATGAGTGCGACACGGGTGAAGGGTGGAGGGGGGACACAGGGAGTACACCAGGGATATATGTCTGATCTACCAGGGCCATTTCAGCAGAATGCAAGAGGCGAGGGGGTGTGCCCTTGAAGTTTTCTGTCAGTGACACCAGCCAACCCCTGTGGCCTAGGAGTTGCTCTCACTAACAGTGGCGCAGCCCATGTCTCCACCTATACATCCAGGGAAGACATAATACACCAATACCCTCCTTTACACATTACGTAGTGCTCAATTAGCGCTATGTAAACCAGAGAGAATGCGGAAGTAACACTTCTGCATTCCGCCCAGCGATCATGTGACCGCTGGGAGCCTCCTGACCTCAGTTGTCACTTACAGCCGAAATCCGGCCTCGCCACATCGGGAGGATGAACATACCCCTCCAGGTAAGAACAGAGGTTCATAAGCCGATGGCGTCCGGGGATGCCAGTAATGAACAGAGGTGCATCAGGAGCATGAAGAGAGAATGCAAAAGTGTTCATATCATTCTGCCCGGCGATCATGTGACCGCCTGCAATCTCCTGATCTCAGCTACCGTATCAGTCACACCCGAAATCAGGACGGTAAAGAGACAATGCAGAAGTGATACTTCTGCATTCACCCGGTGATCATGTGACCACCAACACTCTGACAGAGATCAGGAGGGTGAAAGGAGAATGTCATTCTCCCCAGCTCCAATTTATTGAATGGAGGAAAAAAACATTGTATTGGAAAGGGTTAACAAATGTTGTTTCGGCTTCTTTAGGCCAATATACGCTGTCCCTCTCTGCAGGGGGGAGAGGCAGGCCGGGCCGGGAGCAGTGCACTAAGCTGCCGCCTGCTCTCCACCCCTTGCCAGTGTTTGCCCCCTCCCATTGCAATTAGTGGCGAGGAGAGGAGAGAGGCAGAGAGGGGACGGGAGCTCAGTGCACTGCTCTCGGCCCGGCCCACCTCCTCTCCCTGCAGAGAGAGACAGCGTATATTGGCCGGGCCGATATACGCATGTTGGAATAAGCCATTAATGTTAATTCTAAGTTCAGCAAGTTTTAACTCTTCATATTCAACAATTCATTTGATCAGCTGCATAGAACACTGTGACAAAATGTCGTTCCATTTATCTAGGAATGTTTGTGAATATTCTGTTAAGGAATCTTTCTTAGGCCCCTTCCCACGGGCGACACGACATCACAGTGAGAAAATCAAAGCGATATCGCATCGCTGCACCGTGCAATATCGCTGCGTCTTTTCGCGGCAATACCAGAATTTTGTAGCACTGCCCCGAAAATAAGCTGTAACTGAAGAAAGAAAATGTAAAAAATATACATCACCTCTCCCGCACTATCTGGGGCGCCTCAGCAGCTTCTCCCCAGGTCACAGCACTGATCATCTTCTTCATCTTCTGGCCAAGGATTAAAAAATCCCTGGCTGATTGGCTCAATCACTGCCATTCATCGAGCACTTGCTGTAATTGGCTAAGCGTCAGCCAATCACAGCCAGCGCTTCCAAGAGGCGGGATTGTTGAATCCCCGGCCAGAAGAGAAGAAGATCAGTATCGGGACCCGGGGGAGAATCTGCGACCAGGCTGATAGCGCGTCTAAGGTGACGTATGTGGGGTTTTTTTTCTGCTGTAAGGGCTTAGATTATGGCTTTGACGGTAGCGTTTGCTACTGTCAAAGTTGCATCGCACCGCACAAAAAATGCATTTTCGTGCGATGCAACAGAGAGGAAGGCTCCATAAGGAAACATGGGCTACAAAACCTCATGAGTCATGGGCATATCGCCGGACCCGCGAGGTTTTTGTTTCGGGTTGTTGCATGCTACAAAACATCACATGTGTGAAGAAACCCATAGGAAAGCATGGGCTTTACATACATGCGATTTGTAGTATTGTAGCAACACTACAAAATCACCCGACTTTGTCGCCCGTGTGAAAGAGGCCTTATTCTAAGTCCTCGGGGAATCATTTCTGACTCCAAATATTTCTTGTAACTATGCATGTCCCACCACATTTTCATTTAACTTTTCTTCACCTTTTCCAAGGTATTGCAAAGAGATTAATTTCTCTACTGGAGGTGTGGTAACTTTTAGTGTGATTAAACACTTGTGTGAGCTTGCTCAGGCATTCCTCTGTTTCTGAATCATAGGTTGAATTCATATTGGGGGTTAACAGGCATTTGAGGTTACTGAATTAATATGGTGCAAAAGAAGTTGTGTAACCTACTTCTTGCAAGTGTTACACAAATGAGGCAGCGAGCTGGACTGTTCACAGCCGTAAATATAAAAATAAAGTTTTGACTCACCTTGACTCTTTTTTCTTCACACTTGCTTTATACCAACAAGATTATCCCCTATTCCAGCCATACCACCCAGTCCTAGTGGTGCTTATGCATAAGAAATCCATGTCAAAAAGAGTCTGCTATCTTTGTGAGAAATTTCTTGTTTTCTATTTAATTTGTGCCATACATGAAGACAAGAAATTTCTCACAAAAATACCAGCTTCTTTTCGACAATAACGATAATGCATATAATTAGCGATTTACTTCTATGCATCATACAGTGGAAGTACCATTCTTAGATCTTTTGCTGACAGGGGATGCGGGGACACGAACAATTATAACCTGCTTACACAGAAAGCCCACCACGGGGAATACAATCTTACATGCTTCAAATGGGCACCTGAAACATACAATTAACGCTATCCCCATAGGTGAATTCACTCGGGCAAGAAGAGCTTGCTCCAATGAAAGCTCATTTAAATCAACAAACAAATCTATATATTCTAGACTACAAGGACAGGGGTACGAAAAAATTACTCTTGATAGGGCCATTAATAGAGTAGATAAATACAAACGAAAAAATCTTTTACAGAATAAAAATTCCATTGTACACCCCGGCAATAATAATAAACGAATAGTTTTTTCTACACCGTTCAGCAATGATTTTTATAATATAAAAAATCTGTTCTTTAAATTTTTACTGATTCTTAAACGGGACGAAAACTTAAGTGACATACTGGAGGAGGGGGTACTGTGTGTGGCCAGAAAGAACAAGAATTTAGGTGTGTTCTTTGGTTTTAACTATGCATGTTTTAAAAGGAAATGAACCGTACAATCGTTGAGGTTATCAAGATTCTGCTTACTATCAAAGCTTACTCAATTTTATTTCTGTTTTGTATGGCACAAATTAAATAAAAGACTAGAAATTTCTCACAAAGATAGCAGCTTCTTTTTGACGTGGATTTCTTATGAAAAGGGACGTATACAAAATAACTTTGTAGCGCTTTGATAAATAAAGGGGCCTAACTGGAGAAACAAACGTCTCTTATGTAAAGAGTCCTTAGAATGTAAAGTGGTTGTGTGGCTGGACAAGACTGGAAACCAAGTTTTTTTTTCTTCGGTATCAGTGTCCTTGATCCACCAAGTAGGCATGGAGGTGTTACACCATGAGCTGATCCCTAATGATGCTACCAAGAAAGGACTGTCGGGGTCCCGTACCTGCCGGAGGAATACTCGCGCTGGAGTGGATGGCAGCATCAGGTTGCCAGTCTTGGGTGACTCCGTCATCAGCGGATGCAGGGGTCCCCACAGATGTAGGAGCTTTCGTTGGTGAAACAAGATTTTGAACACAGGGTCCTCAAAGTCCCTTAGGAAAGGACTAGAGATGAGTGAGCGTACTCACTAAGGCAAACTACTTGAGCGAGTAGTGCCTTATGCGAGTACCTGCCCGCTCATCTCTAAAGATTCGGGTGCCGGCGGGGAGCGTGGAACGGCGGAGAGGGCAGGGAGGAACAGGGGGGAGATCTCTCTCTCTCACTCTCTCCTCCCTGCTCACTCCCGCAACTCACCGCTCTCTCCCGCCGGCACCCGAATCTTTAGAGACGAGCGGGCAGGTACTCGCATAAGGCACTATTCGCTCGAGGAGTTTGCCTTAGCGAGTGCGCGCACTCATCTCTAGAAAGGACACAACCCTGGGGGAATGGGTGCCCGTGCCTCATGGTTGTCTTTGTGAATAATTATCCATGGTAGTATCATGGCTCGAACCTGGGGAGACATCAGCAACATTGCGGAATCCAGAGACAGTGATAGTCCTCCCCCCTACTTTGCAAACAGCCAGAGTAGGAACTTCCTATCGTGAACTTTTTGGCGGCAAGTCTTTGGCAGGAACCTGCTGTGGAGAACGGAGAAGACATGGTGTCTGGGCGGCATCTTGGACAGACATGTTGAGACTCATGTGGGGCTCTATATCAAAGTCCATTAACTTCACATGGTCCAAAAGAAGCAGTACACTCTGTCACTTGGTGTAATATTTCTTGGCTACTGCCACTGGAGAGGGAATTTTCTTCATCACTGTAGATATGGCGGGAAAACTCCAGACTTTGCCAGAATTTTTTTCTAGTGTTCTCTTGAGTACATCTGCAGTAACACAGTCAAACAGATGCGGCACAGAGCGTTGATCCTGTTTGAGACGCCAAAAAGAAGTAGTACCTGTGGTGACCAGATGGCCACTCGAGACCTGAGGCCCGCACTGAGGAGCTGGGAGGGTAGAGTTGTCACTTGTCACGGTGGCTCTGACCAGACTCCTCCCCCAGAAGGATGCATGCCACCTCGGCTCAAGTACCACTAGGCCTCTTCTGGGCACCCCTGGAACAGGGATGGCCTATAAACGTGCAGTGGACTGTAAATATGTCACGTGTGACACCACCGCTCCTCACTCACTGCAATACCCCTGCGCAGGCAGAACAGTAAACTTGAGGTCAGGGAGAAAATTCAGAATCATATTGGTCCTGCAGTCTATGTTATCTGTCAGGTACTGCTCCTGGAAGGGGAAACTCTTCAGAGGAGGACAGGGTAGGATCTCTCCACAGACACTCACTTGACTTAGACTTGGATCTCTGCACGGCAGACTCGTCTCTGCTCTCTCTCTCTCTCTCTCTCTCTCTCTCTCTCTCTCACATAGTTCCTGGAATTGGGGAACTCAGGAAACCTCTCTTTCTCCTCCTTTACCACACGAGGGCTGAAAGTACCCCCCTGTGACCGGCACTCCACTTCGCTCTCTTCCGTAGAAGATGATGGACTGCCTGAAGAAGGTGGCCCCACCTTGCTCTCAAACACTAATACTTATAGTCTCTAGCATACCACGTGACAGGACATAAAGTGATACTTTTCCAGACATATCCCAGTCACATTCAGACATTAACCTCTCATATGCTGCAGCTGTGCAATACACATAACAAGAGACTAGACTGTGTGCACAGTGCATCTAAACAAAAGACATGACATGTATGACATTTATGGAGGGGCCAGAAACATAGACTTCAGGCCAGTATATAAACAGCTCAATATGTGCTCTTTCATTTTACAAAGGTGCAGAAAAATAAAGCATGCTGCGTATTTTTTTGCACTGAGAAAATGCACGTGCAGAGTACGCTTATGTGAACGAACTCATTGAAATAAATGGATTCTATTTATTGCGCAAAATGCTGGGCAAATATGTTCATGTGATACAGGCCTTATGCGCATGAAAAAAGCAGTATGTTCTATTTTGGTTCGTATTACGCAGGTAGTATGTATTAATATAGGCTATCGGCTATAGGCCATTTGCTGTGTACTGCATATTTTAAGAGTGTGAAAAGGTAAGTTAAACGTACCAGTAATCCTTTTTTTCAGGAAGTCTCAACTACAGCAGCAGCTGAGATTATCTTCCCCTGATAGGACAGGAAGCACACTGAAAAGTTTAAGGCTTTCCCCTTTCCCACCTTCCTCAGTATTTATAGCGAATTCCTGTCAGGAGGTAGAATTTATATAGCGAAACTTAACATCTTCTCTTTTAATTCGAGATAAAAAATGGAAAAACTGAGAAAAACTTACAGGGGGGATGGGGGGGGGGGGGGAAATCACAGGTGCTGTCGTGGAGACTTCCTAAAAAAAGCATTACCGGAAAGTCTAATCTACCTTTCCCTATCGTCTCCATGACAGCACCAGCTGAGAAAAAACAGCAAAGCAAAAATCCTAGGGCAGGACCACTGCATAAAGGACCTTGCAGCCAAAAGCTAAGTCCTCATTTGCCCGAACATTCAACCGATAATGTTTAACAAATGAATGTGTTTTTTTTCCCACACTGCAGCCCTGCATAGTCCAGGGAAGTGGAGGCCTGCTCTGCCCATGAAGCCGACATTGCTCTCGTTGAATGAGATCTTAAGATCTTCTGGGACTGGTCTTTCTAGGTCTCAGAGATGGCAAACCAGATCCATCTACCTATAAAACTTTTTGCTGCTTTTTTGCCTCTATTATTTCCCTGAAACTGCAAAAATAAACTTTTATCTCTCCTCCACTGATTTGTAGAAGAGATATACTGCAACACTGCTCTTCTAACGTCAAGGCAATTGTACTCCTGCTCTTTATTGTTTCCGGGTATATTACAAAAAGAGAGAGTAATAATTTCCTGAGATTTGTGAAAAAAAAGACAGAGAACGAGAGAACGAGGGGCCTAATGTGAACACTATTTTTCCCCCTTATCCCTAAAAAATGGAGACCGAATTGATAGCTCCTGTAACTCACCAACTCTCCGAGCTGTCGTGATGGCTACCAAAAAAGCCGTCTTCCAAGTTAGGAACCTAATAGGAATGTCGCCTATCGGTTCGAACTAAGGACCTGTTGGAACTGAGAGAACCAGATTTAAGTCCCAAGGAGGAACAGAACTAAGAACTCTGGGCCTCAACCGCTTCACAGCTCTCAAAAATCTTGCAACCCAGCTGACTTCTCATAGCCTTATATCAAGAAACACGCTAAGTGCTGAAACCTGAACCTTAAGTGTGCTGGGCGAAAGTCCCAACTCTAGCCTCTCCTGTAGACAATCCAATATTACATTTATACATGGGGACGTAGTCTCTACATGTCTAGCCTCACACCAAGAAGAAAATTTCTTCCATACTTTAGAATAAATTTTATTAGTAGTTTGCTTCCTACTGGCTAGTAGTCTGTCTACTACTTTATGGGAAAACGCCCTGTCTGAAAGGAGGGATTTTTTAATAACCAAGTTGTTAGGAGTAATCTCTCCACCCCCTGATACGATAGAGGTCCCTGAGTTAAGAGATCTCTGTGGGCTGGTAGGCATATAGGGTCGCTGCAACTCAAATTCTTTAGCAGGGAAAATCAACTCTTTTTGGCCAAAAGGAAGTTATCAAAATTGATGTGCAGCTTTTGTGACAAAATTGTTGTACCACTCTCGGAATTAAAGGGAAAGGTGGAAACGCATAAGTTAACCCTTGACCCCAATCCTGAACTAACGCATCCAGGCCGTATGATTGGTACTGAGGGCTGAGAGAGAAGAAGACTTTTACCCTTTGATTCTCCCTTGTAGCGAACAAGTCTATTTTTGTAACTCCCCACTTGTGCGTTAAACCCTGAAACACCTCCTGAGAGAGTACCCACTCTCCTGGGTTCACCCGTCGGCGGCTGAGGAAGTCTGCTGTAGTATTCTGAACTCCTCTCAGGTGAGTTGCAGAGATTGACTGAACATGCCTCTCTGCCCAATGAAATTTTTTTTGGACTATGCTTTGTAATAAAACCTGACTGGTTCCTCCCTGATGACGGACATATGCTACAGCTGTAATATTGTCCGATAGGACCCTCAGATGTTTCCCCTGAGTCAGTCCTCTGGAGGCCTGCAGGGTCTTCCATATTGGCAAAAGCTCCCTGGCATTTGAAAAGTATCTTCTTTCCCCCTGGGCCCATGTATCCTGGAAGTAGGATTCCCCTACTTGGGCACCCCAGCCCCACAGGCTGGCATCCGTGGTGATTAGTACTACCGGGTTCGGGAACGACTGAGGAAGGTGGAAAAGGGAGGAGCCTTAAACTTTTCAGTGTGCTTCTTGTCCTATCAGGGGAAGATAATCTCAGCTGGTGTTGTCGTGGAGACGATAGGAAAAATGCGCGTAATAAATGGGTGACATACGTGAGCCCTAAGGGGTGTTATGCTTATTGCAAATAAAGTTTATATAGCAGATACTTTCTGTTTCTATTCCTCTCAGCTATTGTTGAGTGAACCGAAACAGTAGGACCCTATTCTGGGTTGAACTTTGCTAAGGGTTTGGTGCAAAGCCAAACCTCAGGTGGTTCAGCCAGGGGAGGAGGTTCCAGCTCTGAAAAGCGAGATTCAAATTTGGACGACATTTTTGTTGAATTTGTATGTTCCCCTGTGTTTGTGTTTTTTCTTGGCAACAAATTTGGATGTACTCACCTCCATCCTCCGCGATGTCCCGCAGCGTTCTGGTCCTTTCAGGACCTGATGCCGTTTTCTGCACATACGCGTCAGACAGAAAATGTCGGGTGCATGCACAGAAGGCTGGGGAGCAAGGGAGATTTAAAATATCCCTACTCCCGGCTAGTGGCTGAGGGCACGGAGATGTCACCGGGGACTGCTGTATGTAGTTCCCGTTCACATGATCAGCATTATCCAATGGATAACGATGATCATGTAAAGTAAAAAAAAGTATAAATTAAAGTTTAAAAAGTTTAAGTTTCAACTCTCCTCATGGATCACATCTGTGAGGGGAGATAAAAATTACGTACCTAAGGACCTCACCCCGGCTTCTGCGCATGTGCCCGTCACCAAAATGGCAACTGCATGCGCAAAAGCCACGGATTGCCAGTGTAATTTAAAATCTCCCTGCTCTTGGCTACCAAATGTAGCCAAGAGCTTGGAGATTTCACAATGGGCTGTGGTATGTGGTCCCTTGTCATGTGATCGCCATTATCCAATGGATAACGGCCATCATATAAAGTAAAAAAAAGTTTTAAAAGGTTAAGTTTCATCTCCCCTCCATGAGGGAAAATGAAATTATGTACCTAAGACCCCCAATTTATCCACGGACCTTACACCGGCTGCTGCACACACGCCTGTCGCCAAAATGACAGACGCATGTGCGAAAGCCATGGATTACTGGGGTAATTTAAAATTTCCCTGCTCCTGGCAATCAATGTAGCCGAGAGCCTGGAGATTTCAGTGGGCTGCTGTATGCGGCGATCATGTAAAAGTGAGAAAAAGTTAAAGTTTCACTCCCGTCACGGATCCGATCCGTAAGGGGAGATGAAATTGCTTACCTAAGGCTTCTGGCAATGTTCCCCAATGGGATCTTTATCCCAGCCTCGGTGCAGGCACCCATCAGCAATATGGTGGACTAGAGCGAAGAAGCTGAGGAGGGCTTGGGAAACTTTAAATCTCCCTGCTCCTGGCTACTAAAGGTAGTCGAGAGCCTGGAGCAATGACAGAGGGCCACGGTGAGCAGACCCCAGTCACGTAATTGCCATTATCCAATGGGTCATGAAAAAGTTAAAAAAAAAAGTTGACGTTTAATCTTCCTTTATAGATGCGATCGGTGAGAGGAGATGAAACTTCTTACCGAAGGCCTCCACATTTCAACCCCAACATGATCTTCCTCCATGGACCTTCCCCGGTCCAGGAGCAGGAGCCGCTGAGGGCCCAGAAAATGTAAAATCTCCTTTCTCCCGGCTAGCCTCGACCAGTGACCAGAGGCATCGTTGAGCAGTCCCCAGTCACGTGATGAAATGAAGTGATCTACTTAGGCTAGTCTCACACAACCGGATAGGAATTGCGGATTTCACATCGATTGGATTACACAATTCTGCTCACATTCGCTCACATTAGCGGGTTGGAATTACGTAATCCACTCGCACAAAACAGAATGCAGCATGTTCTATTTTACTGCAGATATCTGTGACATAAAACCCATTGTACTCCATGGTCGCGGATATACCGGCAGCCCATACGCAACTACATTGTGTATGGGGTGCGGGCACCCGCGTCATCGCTAGGTGACAGCGCGGGAGATACAAACAAAAAAAAGGTGTACTGCGCATGACCGCCTGTGTGAGTACGCAATTATGTGCAGTACATTACGCGGCTGCATGCAAGGTCACGGCTGGGCTCACTGCTGGGATCCGCTGCGGGCCTCTGCAAGCGGATTCCACATGTGACCGTGTGAGGCCGGAGTTATTCAGATCAATACCTGTAAAATGTAATTCACCTTCCTGCAGTTCCAGGAGCAGCTTGTTGAACGCCTTCTGTTTCAGACCGCCGCACCTCAGCAAGCTTACGAAGGCTCCAAAGTGCCACTTTTTACACCCCATCCCTGCCCCTGAGGTCAAGAAATACTCGCAAAAAAAGTGTTAGGTTTGCAGCAAGCAAAGAGGAGGAGGGATACCCAGTTTTATTGCCCCATATGCCCATCCCAACCAGACCTCCGCAATTACCCCTGTTTTCAAACATACCACACAGTTTACATTATTACTTTTATCTAAGATTTCAGAAATGCCAAAAATGGGGGAAGGGATTATTTTAGGGAGTCAGTTTTTTCTCTGCACAAGTGAGCAATGGGGCCTAGAATTTATTCAGTTGTGCCCTTGAAATCCAATGGGTGTTCCCTCCATTACAGGCCTAGCTATGTGTCCAGTAAGCAGATTGGGTCTACAATGGGCATGGGTATGAACACAGGACAAATAGAGGTATCCGTTTCGGGGTGCAAGTCTTCATTCATATGTGTGCTGTACAAAAAAACTGTTTTTTAAATGACAGAATTGCCAAAAAAAATGAAAATCGTATTTTTTTTCCTTCTGCTTTGCTTAGATTCAGTCAAAATATGCAGTACAACCCCAGATGAATTCATTAAGGTGTCTAGTTTTCAAAATTGAGTTAACTGTGGGGGTTCTCTGTTGTTTTGGACGCTCAAGGGCTCTACAAGTGTGCAATGGGGTCTAAAACACATTCAAGCAAAATGTCTATTTGGTTTGGGCCCTGTTGTGCATACAGAGATAAGATTAGGGCCCCATGGGTATGTTTCTGAACACAGGACAAACAGGGGTATCAATTGTGGGGTGCAAATCCTCATTTTCATGTGCACTATAGAAAAAAACTGTCTTTGAAATGACATACTTGCAAAAATAAGAAATTTTATTTTTTCTCATCTAACTCCTGAGGAGAAATTGTGGGGTCAAAATACTCCTGACATTAAGGGGTGTAGGTTTTCTCTCCTAAGTGAAGAAGTAATATGTGAAAATGCCTTCCTGGCCTGGATTGTAGCTGAGGATAAGTGCACAAACAGCTGGATATTTGCGAACTCGTCAGGGAGATCGGTCATCTTTCGGGAAGCAAATATAAGAGCCTCTTTGATGTGGAAGAAGTGAATTCTTGCTGTGACATCCCGCGGAACATTTTCAGAAAGGAATTTTGGTTTCAGTAAGTGATGCGCCCTATTAATAATGAGTTCCTGATTGGGAGCGGATGGAAGGAGCTTTTTCATTAAATGTGTCAGGAAGTTCTTTAGTTCTGATGGGCCAATTTTTTCTGGGATACCCAGAAATTTAATATTGTTCCATCTATTACGATCCTTTAAATCTGCCATCTTAGTTTTAATGTGGACCACCTACTCTTCAAAGGAGTAGTGCGCATCTATCAAAGAGTTATGCGAGTTGGTCAGCTCCTCCATCTTATGTTCTATATGAGAGGTTCTTTCTTCCACTTCTTTTACAAAGGAGCTGAAAGATGCAGAAAAGGCGTTGAGGTCTTACCGCATAGAGCTCCTCAGTGCCAGCATCATCTCCTTAATGAACCCCTCTGACACGGGCTGATCTAAGGATGGGACCTCGCTGATAAGTTCTGCAGCGTATGATGGGTATAGTAGTGTGGGATCTGCACTTTTAACCTTGGTCTCTTCTTATCAGGACTGGCTGTAGATGAATTCCTATCTCCTGCATGTGACACGCCATTTTAGATGAGTGAGTGGCACTGTGAGTAATGGCTGCTGAAGTTTCACTCACCTCTCCCAACTCTACAGGAGGGCAGGCATTCTTCTGTGCAGTTCCTGGAGATCCTGCAGCTGTCTTCTGCCTCGGTGGAGCCCCGCTGTCTTCATCGCAGGAGCCATCAGGAGAGGAGGAAAGCGAGGTTACCGGGTCCTTTCTGGCGCCGCGGACAGTGAAAAAGTTGGTTACCCACTGCGGGGAGGCTTTAACTGTCTTTCGGCGCGTCATCCCGGCAAAGCAGAGACTTTGACAGGTCTCACCGCCGATGCTGGATCCTGCTGCTATTACATTAACTAAGGTGGCTTACTCGGGAGTGGAGCTTAGCAGATGGCATCCGTCTCGGTCCTCTGCCAGGCAACGCCCCCACAAGGGGTGTAGTTTTTAAAATGAGGGGGTATCTATCGTTCTGACACCTGCAATCTTGGCTTGGTGTAGGAAAACAAAATGTTCCCCAAAATGTTAATAATTAATGTTAAATTTGTATGTCTCCTAAATGGTAAAAAAAAAACTTTTTCCAAGTAAACAGATGGAAATATATATCTCATCCAAAAACCGTACAGTATGTTTGCACATATTTGACATATTGCAGTTGAAAATGTGAAAAAAATGACAATTTTTTTGAAATTTTCCTAATTTTGGCACTTTATACAAGGATTCCATCGGTCTATTTTTGGACCAGAGCATTACAAAGCAAAGAACGTGTATATGCACCAAAAAGCACATAAACTAGCAGTGAAACCTGTGCATTTTTAACAAACCAAAATTGCATATGCCCGTCTAAATTAGGCCAAATGCCCCATTTAGACGGAACAATTATCGTTCAAAAGAGCGAGCGAAGCTGAACAATAATCGCTCCGTTTAAATGTAGGCAACGATTGAACGACGAGCGAAAATCGTGAGGTTTTTACTCGCCCTTCAGTTTCAGCAGGCATAAAGATCAGTGCCGGCTTATGCATTTCTCGTGCCGCCTAGGGCTTCTTCACATGAGCGTATGTGCAAAAACGCTCGCCGGACCACAGAGTATTTGTGCACAAACAAGGTTGGTTGTGCACAAACATTTGCGCGTGTGTCTGCACAAAGTACAGTCATTTTTGCGCACACAGGGCCCATTCATGTGCGCAACACACCCTTTCTGGGGGTAAAAAGGCTATTTAGCCTAATGAGGTCCACATGTGTTCTTTTCTTCGTGTTTTGCGCAGTGCTTCATGTTTCCCCTTACATATTTGGGCAGCTTCCATAGACTTCATTTTCCTTTGTACACAACAAAGGAAAATGGAGCAGCTCCTACTTCTTCCTCCATGCATGAAATGTGAGCGCAAAACACGCTCATCAGAACGAACCCATTGAATTCAATAGGTGTTATTCTCTGCTTCGTCTGTGCAAACATGGTCATCTGAATAAGCTTTTAAACACTAATCCTTCAGTGCTTCACATAGGAATGATTGGCGCACGAGGACTGCGCGGTTTTCAGTCTAAACGTGCTGCCCGGGCGTGAACGAGCTGGTGATTACATCACCAACCCGTACATTCAGGCAGACGGCCTTATGGCGATAATCCATGTTATTCACTTAACCAGTCAATGGTTTCAATGTAATATCTGTGTTTTGCGCAGCACAGGCCCCATACCAGTCTATGGAAAGTGCGGAAATACGCAAGGGAAAGAAACACTTGCGCAAAACTGTGAAAAAAAAACACATCCAGACCTCGTTAGGTTAAATAGGTTTTTAATCCGCAGAAAGGGTGTTATGCACATGAACTGGCCCTGTGTGCACAAAAAATACAGTACTGTGCGCAAACACGCATGCAAATCAACCTCGTTTATATGAAAACACGTTGCACTGCGAGGAGCGCTTTTGCGCATACAGTAATCTGAAGGACCATCGCTGGGACGAGCTGTTGGGCATCTGACTGGTGTAAAAGGGCCCCAAACAGCCAGTCCACAGACATAAACACTTCCCCCTCTCTGTCCTTTCTCTTGTGTTTGCATATTGCTACCAGCAGAGGGCGTTCTCGTGCGGGCTCTGGGATTAGTAGTAGCTGCTGCACAGTTTCGTTTTCCTTCTGCACGTTAGGTCACGTGTGTGACGCCTCTCATCGTGTTTACTGCCGAGCGGCCGCTGTAGGGAAGGTGCAAGGTACGTTGTTGTAGAGCAGCCGTCACTTACGGCCTGTCGCATCCTCGGCCCGGAGCTCTATATGCGGCCGGTAACGAGTTATATTGTCACTGTACCGTGTGTGTCGCCTCAGGGGGTCTGCTGCTCTGTACCTGCGCCTCACACACCTCCCTGCAGCACTACTGCTGCTCACCTCCTCATAACTTCCTGCTGCTGCTCACCTCCTCGTCCCTCTCTGCAGCGCCACTGCTGCTCACCTCCTCCTCCCTCCTTGCAGCACTCCCCGTCATTGTAGTGATACTAGAACACTGCAGGCTGTTGTCATCTGCACTTACCGTATAGATTACTCGTACATGAAAAAACGTACACACACACACGTACATCCGTTTTACCCCTTACTACTGAAGCCTGTCTGTCTAAGGGCTCATGTCCACGGGCAAAAGAAGAATTAAAATCCGCAGCAGATTTTAACTCTTCTGCCTGCCTGCGGATCCGTATCCCATAGGGATGCATTGACCACCCGTGGGGTAGATAAATACCCGCGGATGGTCAATAAAAGTGATTTTTTTAAAAAAAATGGAGCATGAAAAAATCGACCATGCTCCATTTTCGTGCGGGTCTCCCGCGGGCTTCTTTGAAGCCTATGGAAGCCGTCCGGATCCGCGGGAGACCTAAAATAGGAATTTAAAAGAACTTACCCATCCGGAGCGGACCGGGAAGGTCTTCTCTTCCTCACGGCCGGATCTTTCTTGCTTCGGCTCGGCGGATGTGCCCGCTGGCCGAAAAAGAAGATCCGGCCGTGAGGAAGAGAAGACCTTCCCCGCCCGCTCCGGATGGGTAAATTCTTTTAAATTCCTATTTTCAGCGCCCATGTCCGCGGGGCAGGAGGGACCCGCTGCAGATTCTCCATGTCTAATCCGTAGCGGGCCTGATTTTCCCCGTGGACATGAGGCCTTAACCCTTTAGTGACAGAGCTTGTTTATTTCCTTTTTTCCTCCCCCCCCTTTAAAAAAAACCAAAACAACTATTTATCTATCAACCTCGCTGTATGAGGGCTTGTTTTTTGCGGGACGAGTTGTATTTTTCAATGCTACTATATAATGTACTGAAAAACTTAAAAAAATTTTAAGTAGAGAGAAATGGGGGAAAAAATGACATTCCGTCATCTTCTGGTGCGTATTGTTTCAACGGCGCACAAGCTGCAACAAAAATGACATAACCTTCTTCTATGGGTCAGTACGATTACTACAATATTAAACTTGTATAGTTTTGTTTTTTGTTTTTTTTTTGCTGTACTACTGGTATTTTTTTTCAAAGATATGTTTAATGTTTTTTTGTTTTTTTTCTGCCGCCATCTTCTATGCGCAATAACTTTTTATTTTTCCATCGACACAGTTGTGCGAGGGCTCGTTTTTTGCAGGACATCCTGTAGTTTGCATTGGTACCATTTTGGAGTACATATGACTTTTAGATCGCCTTTTATTGCATTTGTTTCTTGGAGACAGGGTGACCAAAAAGCATTCTTTATTTTTTTTTTTCTGACGACGTTCATTGTGCGGGGTAAATAATGCAGTATTTTGATCAGACTTTTACGGACGCGGCAAAACCAAATATATATTTTTGTTTTATGATTTAGACTCTTAGTATGGATATGGCAAAAGGAGGGGGATTTAAACTTATTTTCCTTTTTTGCAATCAACTTTATTGATCTTTTTCCTCTTCTTTTTTTTTTTTTTTTAAGTTCTCCTTTAGACCACAGCTTGCGATGCTTTGATCGCTCCTGCAGTATGATGTAATGCCATAGTTTTATATCATACTGCGATCTGACAGGCAGTCTATAAAGTCACCCCTTGGGGACAGCTTAATAGACATTCTACCATGACCGCTCTGGGGCCTTTCAGAAGGCTCCCGGCTGCCATGACACCCGCACGGCTCCCTGCGTTCTCAATGCTCACGGTGCGGAATTCCATCGTGAAATCACCCAACCTCACCCGCGGCATGCTCTTTGCCGCGGGTGTACGCACTGACGGCTTCCATTGCAGTCAATGGAAGCCGTCTGTCACGCTATCTTCCGCTGTAGCACAGCGGAAGATAGCGTGAAACCGCTTCCCCGCCCACCACGTCATATGACGCGGCCGGCGCTTCATGTGACACTGTGGGCGTGTCATATGACGCGGTGGGCGGGGAAGCGTCACGCGGGACGGAAGACGCCGGATCCGCAGGTAAGTATTGGGGTCACGGCCGTGGGAAGAATTCAGCATGAAGAATAAATAACGTGATAAAGTTATTCTTTGGGTCAGTGTAACTGCAGCATTTCTATCCTTGCTGTCCCCGGCCCCTCTCCATTGACATAACCCAGCGGCTGTTCAGTACTTAAAGGGGTTGTCCCGCGGCAGCAAGTAGGGTTAAGCACTTCTGTATGGCCATATTAATGCACTTTGTAATATACATCGTGCATTAAATATGAGCCATACAGAAGTTATTCACTTACCTTCCCTGCGCTGGCGTCCCCGTCTCCATGGCTCCGTCTAACTTCAGCGTCTAATCGCTTGATTAGACGCGCTTGCGCAGAAGGGTCTTCTGCCTTCGGGTCTGTTCGGCAGCAGCAGCGTTTTGGCTCCGCCCCTTCTACGCGTCATCGCGTAGCTCCGCCCCGTCATGTGTGCCGATTCCAGCCAATCAGGAGGCGGAGCTATGGCTCATATTTAATGCACGATGTATATTACAAAGTGCATTAATATGGCCATACAGAAGTGCTTAACCCCACTTGCTTTCGCGAGACAACCCCTTTAAATATGAGCCATACAGAAGTTATACACTTACCCCTCCGATGCTGGCGTCCCCGTCTCCATGGCGCCGACTAAAGCTGCCTTCTCCCTCGATTAGACGCGCTTGCGCTGTCTGGTCCTCTGTTCTGCTGAATGGGGCCGCTCCGGCGTCCTCGCGCCAGAGAGGTCTTTTGCGCATGCGCAGACCAGCTCTCCGGCGCGAGCACGCCGGAGCGGCCCCATTCGACAGAGCAGAAGACCAGACAGCGCAAGCGCGTCTAATGGAAGGAGAAGGCAGCTTTAGTCGGCGCCATGGTGACGGGGACGCCAGCACCGGAGGGGGTAAGTGTATAACTTCTGTATGGCTCATATTTAATGCACGATGTATATTACATTAATATGGCCATACAGAAGTGCTTAACCCCACTTGCTGCCGCGGGACAACCCCTTTAACGGCTGCTATTTACACTGAACGATCATCATTCAGCTCATCGTCCATCGTTTATGTTACATAAACGATGGACGATGAGCTGATTGCTTATTGTTCAGTGTAAATAGCGGCCGTTCAGTACTGAACAGCCGCTGGGTTAAGTGAATGGAGAGGGGCAGGGGAGAGCGAGGAGAGAAATCTCCTGCAGCCGCCCCGCTGTGAGCCAACGATACTCTTGTGCAGCAGCACAGGAGCGAGTATGTGCGGGGACGAGTATCGGGCATCGCTTGGCTAACATTCAGCCTGTGTAAATGGGCCTTAAGAGATTTCAGTTTGTTTTTCAATGGAAGTGTACAAATAATGGATCACAAAGGTGGAGAAAAATCTGAAATGATTCTGGATTTTTTTAATGTGACAAATACATGGCATTTAAATAGGGGTTTGTAGACTGTTTGTATCCACTGGATATGTGAGCTTCCTGTTCAGTCTCGTTAAATAATAACTTGAGAGCAGGATTGGCCAAGGGTAGTTAGTGAGTTGGGTATGGGTCTGGTTGCATCAGCACCAAATCTGATGCCATAGTTAGCCTGACATTCGGCCCGACTCCTTTCATATGGGCGAGCTTGATGTTGGACCGTTAAACGTCGCTCGAAATCACGCTGAGGAATGTGCGATTTATATTTATTTATTTTTTTCCCCTCTCCCGTGGATGTGAGATGTTTGTGTCAAAAACACCTTGCATCGCTTCAGGGTAATGTTTCCTATTGTTTTCAATTGTCGCTGATAGCCGGCCTCCCGCTGCAACAGCGGGGGTGCATCAGAGATGCGCCCCCCCCCCCCCCCCCCCCGCTGTTTACCCCTTTCCTGCCGCGATCTATGTAGATCGCAGCATGGGAAGGGTTCACAGAGGGAGGGCGCTCCCTCTGTGAAGTTGCCGGGCTCTCGCAATATAATCGCAGAGAGCCTGGGTGGTTGCAATGCCAGCAGGACGCCAGATACCAGCGTCCTATATTGCCATTGCCTGTGATCGTTGTAATAAGCGATAAGGCAGAGAAGTCCTGCAATGCCTTATCACAGTGATCATCAGTGCTACAGTGTAAGTCTCCTAGAGGACCACAAATAGTGTGTATAAAAAAAAAAAAAAAAAGGAATAAAAATGTACAAAAAAGAAGTTAAAAAAAATGTTAAAAAAACAACCTTTTTAGGTGCTTTTTGTCAGCATAAAAAAATATTTGGTATCGTCGCCTCCGTAACAACGTGTACAATAAGTTGAACACACTTTTTATTCTGCATAGCAAAAAGCGTAAAAAAAAAGAAATAGAAGTGATCAAAAAAGCCGTATGTAACCAAGAAAGAGCTCGGTACATAGAAAAACAAAAAACGTTACAGGACTTTAAATGCAGCGATTTAGAAAAAAAAAAAGATTTTCAATAAAAGGATTTTTATTGCAGAAAAGTGGAAAAACCTAAAAAAAATAAGAATTTTGGTATTGTTTTGATCCTACCAGCCCGCAGAAAAAATGGATTGTGTCATTTGTTATGTAAAAAAAAAAGATCTATGGCAGAATTGATGGGTTTTCTCTCCCTACAATCATAAAAAAAATAATAAACGTTTTACAGTATAGTCTATGTACCCAAAAGTGGCACCGATTAAAAACTACAGTTCACCACGCAAAAAAACAAGCCCTTATACGGCCGCTTCAACGGAGGGATGCGGAATACGTCCGTGGATTTCCGCAATTCAAAACAAAAAAGTGCCAGCGAGTGATCGCGTTTTTCCATGTGGGTTTCCTTTATATCAATTGAGCCCTCCCACATCGTAAATCCGCAGTACAATAGAACATACTGCGATTTTTATTTATCTTTTTTCCCCCACGCTCGTGGAAATCTGCTGTAGAAATCTGCATTTGTGCGCTGGCAGACAGAAAGCTATTAGCTTCAATAGAACTTTGCCACTGCAGAATTCACATGTGGATTTCCACAGCGGGAAATGCAGTGCAAATCCGTCTGTGGGCATTCACCCTAAGGATGGGGAGAAAAAACTAAATAATATGGTTGCATAAATATGCACACCCTTAGGGCGCCCACCCACTGGCGATTTTTTTTCCTTTGCGTTTTTTCTCAAGAGCAATTAGTTTTGAATGTACTCCTGTCCACTGGCGTTTTTTTTTTCAGTCCGTTGCAATTTTTAACATAGGAACTGTCAGTTGCATATGTGTCCTTATTTTTCTCTTAATGCACCCATGAATGTCAATGGAAATTAACGGAAAAAGCCGCGAAAAAGCCGCGAAAATGCCGCGAAAAAGCCGCAAAAAACGCTGCGGAAAACGCGCCGAAAACGCTGCGTTTTTCGCGCATGAAAATCGCAAACGCCAGTGGGTGGGGGCCCTTAAACTAATAGTTTGTTTATGTACCCTTTGAATTTATGACAGCCGCCAGTCTTTTTGGGTAGGTGTCTATCAACATGGCACAGCTTGGCAATCTTTGCCCACTCTACCTTACAATAGGACTCCAAATCTGTCAGATTGTAAGGGCATCATGTGTATACCGCCCTCTTCAGGTCAACCCAAAGATTTTCAATAGGATTTAGGTCTGGGCTTCGGCTGCGCCATTCCAAAATGTCATAGTTTTTTGATGAAGCCATTCTTTTGGTGATTTGGAGGTATGCTTTGGGTCACGGTCCTGCTGAAAGGTGAAATTGCTCTTCAGCTTCTTTTGCAGAGGCCTTAAGGTTTTGTGCCAAAATGGACTGATAATTAGAACTGTTCATAATTCCCTCCACCTTGACTTAGGGTGCCTGGCCACAGGCGTTTTTTTAATTGCGTTAATACCTTTTATAATTATGGCCAAAAAGTTTAACCTTGGTCTCATCAGACTTAACTAGAGATGAGCGAGTATACTCGCTAAGGCAAACTACTCGAGCGATTAGTGCCTTATTCGAGTACCTGCCCGCTCGTCTCTAAAGATTCGGCTGCCGGCGGGGAGGAACGGAGGGGAGATCTCTCTCTTTCCCCTGCTCCCCCCCTGCTCACCGCCGCAACTCACCTCTCACCCCCGCCGGCAGCCGAATCTTTAGAGACGAGTGGGCAGGTACTCGAATAAGGCACTACTCGCTCGAGTAGTTTGCCTTAGCGAGTATGCTCACTCATCTCTAGACTTAAAGCGTTCTCCCAGATAGTTTTGGCAGACTCGATGTAGGTTTTGGCAAAACATTGCCGGGCTTGGATGTTTTTCTAGGTTAGAAAAGGCTTCTCTCTTGTCCCCCTCCCCCATAGTCCAGACGCATGAAGAATATGGGTGATGGATTTCACATGCACTACACAACCAGTACTTGCCAGAAATCCCTGTAGCTCCTTTAATTTAGCTGTAGGTCTCTTGCCAGCCCCCCTGGACCAATTTTACTCTGGTGGTTTCATAATATTTGAGGGACGTCCAGTTCCTTGTAATAGAGCGCTGCGGAATAAGTTGGTTCTATACAAATAAAGATTATTATTAGAGAACAACAAAAAATGTGTGACCCATATGACAGTTATTGACAGTGATTCTGATTTACCCCATATAAGGTTCAGCTGTTCTAGGAGGATTTTCCTGACATTTTCCTACTTGCATATTTCAGTAAAATCCATAAAGAGCTACAACACATCAAAGGGATCTGATCCTTGAAGGGTATCAGTCAGGAGTCTGTATAGGCTCTCCTCTAAAGCCATGCCAGTCATCCTCTGCAGCTGGGGACCAAGTCAGTAATTATAGAGGCAAAGCGTATGGAAACAGCCATTAAAATGCAAGGTCCCCAACATGTTTCACAACTAACGCAGCGTCCTCATGGGAGACCTACTGGGGCTATAAGCAGGGACATAACTAAAAGCTCAGTGGTCCGGGTGCAAAAGGTTAGCTCGGGCCCCCCACACCTGTACCCATACCTAAACCGCGCTACATGACTCATCTTCTGGACTACGTGAACATTTTTCTGTAGCCCCTTAGGCCAGGCTCTCACGAGTACATGCATGTGTTGCGCGATAATTAGCAGGCAATCAAATACATTGCCATTCGTAGTTCTGCTCACATTTGCGAGTAGGAATTGTATAAAACGCGAGTGTAAAAAAAAAACCGCAGCATGTTCTATTTTGCGCTTTAATTATGTGCGGGAGCGAGCCCATTGTTATCTACAGGGGTCTAATCAATGCCACCCATCCGTAATTGCATTGCGTACAGGCGGCATTTATATACAGCATTACGAAGCGATGGCGCTGGAAATATAAACGAAAAAACCGAGGTGGACTGCGCATGACAGGCTATACCAGCAGGGTCCATATAACTATATACAAGAAGAGCTGCATAACGTATACCAGCTGTGCATATCTAATTATATACAGGACGTACCCAGGTTATACCAGCCTGGGCCATAGCACTATATACAGGGAGATGTATATAAATCTACTGTATACAGTGATATTGAAATATAAGTCCTACCAAACGTACCAAGAGCCTGGAGATTTCAGGGGGGTGGGACACAGTAAGCGGTCCTTGGTCATGTGATGTAACAGTTAAAAAAACTGAAAATGAGAGATACTGTCTGCAGAGGGGAGAAATAGGTGAACAATGTAAGCTATATGACCAACCAGGAGAGCTCTGCAGTTGCCAATCAGACTTGTGAAGCAACTCATTGGACAAAGGGCAGAAAATTCCTGGTGGAACCGGAGTGAATCGCTGGACCCACCTACCACAGTTTCTTTCTATTATTCCTTTGTCCAAGTGCATCAGGCCGCATTCACAGAGGTGGGTTGGATTCCGCATGCAGAATCCCGCGGCGGAATCCGGCCCTGGCAGCAGCAGGACTAAGAATCAGCGATCTTTCTGCAGTGTTAATTCCGAAAAGGCTCCGGATCGGATGGCTTCCATTAATTTCAATGGAAGCTGTCCATGCGGAATTCACGCAAAAATGAGCATGCTGCAATTTTTCATCCGTGAGCGGAAACCGCAATTGGTTTCCACTTGTGTGCATTAAGAATCACTTTTGCATAGCATGCGATGGGCGGTGTTTGCTGCAGAATCTAGAGGTGGTCGCCCACTCCGGATTCTGCAATTCAAATCCGTGTGCATTCATCCTTATTCGGAGAGGTTATAGGCCGCCTGTTCCAGCCCCATATGTAGTCCCGGATGTTAAGGGAGGATTTGTCCCAAAGCACTGCCAGTGCTAGAGAGTGGAGGGAAGGAATTTCAGCTGACACTGCACCCATTCTGACATCTAGTTGACTGGGTAGCCTGAGGAGGAAGCTGTTAAGGAAAGGTAACCCGTCCTCCAGGAGCAGAAGGGGAGGGGGGGGTAGCTGCTGAACCAGAAGGAAGGAGCTGAGTAGGTGAGCGGTGCAGAGAAGAAGCAAACTGAGGAGTGGAGGGCAGAGAGCAGGCACAGGGAGGGAGAGAAGGACTTGAAAGCAACAAACGGGAGACAGGTAGGTAAGCTAATTGTGGGGCAGACAATGGGGACTAAAAGTGTTAGCTTTTGGCGTGATTTTTTATTAGAGACACTCACTCTGCTAAATGGCTTGCATTATTAAATAGATGGGTGGCTGGCACTACCATGTAGCTATTAATAGTGCCATGATTTTGTCCAACAGTGGCCACCTGCAGACGGCCGGGTCGGATTCCGCTGCGAGAATTCTTGCAGCGGGATCCGACCCGCACCCCTGCAGGGACCAGTGTGGCTCTCGCCTTCTCCCGCAGCTCCGGCTCTGTAATCTGCTGCTCAGCCGGCGCATGCGCAGAGCGGAGCCGGGCGCCGAGAGAGACATTTCTGTGCGGGCCTCTGAGAGACCCGCACAGAAATACAACATGACGCAATTTGTTTTTCGCGTGTATTTTCACACAGACGAATCGTGGCCGTCTGCATAAGATTGCGTTTTGTAATGCAATCCTATGCAGGTGGGCAGGGGCGGAAATGCTGCGGGAAATCCTGTCGCAGAATTTCCGCCTGTGTGCAGGGGGCCAGTGTCAGTCAAAAAGTTGCACTTGCCCATTAAAGAGTAACTAAACTTTTAAAGCAATTTTGGCATGTCAGAATCTTTGGTGGATGATGAGTGCTGAAATTCCCAGATTTGCTGAAATGCATTGGCAGAAGATGATTTTTTTTAAGGCCCGCAGGAGTTTTTTTAGTTTTTTTTTCAGTTTGTGTTGCCACATTTGGAGAGCTTAAACCAGCGGCATAGCTTTGTAGCTATGGCCCTGCTGACTTGTTCACTGACTTTTTTAAATTTTTTGGTTACCGTATATCTAGAGATGAGCGAGCACGCTCAGTAAATGAAGGCAGATACTCAAGCGAGCATCGCTCTTCTCAAGTAACTGCATACTTATCCGAGCAAATGTGGGGGGGGGGGAGGGGGGAGTGAGAGAGATCTCATCTCTAGTTATATCCCCTCCATTCTTCTGCACAAGTATCATTAGTTTTGTCTCCAGAAGCTGTAAATGTATCATGTGGGCGATCTCTTCTGCTTATTGTCATTGGGTGACATCAGATTTCATTGACATTAAACAGTAGAAACCCTCCACTTGATAGATTGCAAACTCCATGAGTCGAAAATAACGAGAGCAAGTGCTGGGAGAATGGGGTTGCTTGGGGGCAAAAAATAGAAAAAAGATCCCTGTGATGGCTGGCTCACTGAAATGAGGACATGACAGATCCTCTTTAACTTTTAGTAACGTTGGGCAGCAGTCACAAAATAAATTCAATCTTTAGTGCAACAAAACATTTCTTAGTTCAGGCCTAATGGACAACTGTGTCTTACCATTTAAGCCTCATGTCCACTTGCACACACAGATTCCACTGGTGAGTCCCACAGCGGAATCCCTGCTTGCCCGCGGACATTGGGAGAAAAATAGGTTTTCTTACCGTTCCGGCTCCCGTGCGGATCTCATCTTCTTGCTTCAGCACGTCGGATACGTCCGGACATGCCGGACGCATGCACAGTGCCTTTTTTTCCCCTTTAATGTCCTGCTCTCCCTCGGAATCCGCGTCATAGCCAAAATGACAGCTGTGGCTGTGCCGCAGATATGACGGCTTCCATTGTCTTCAATGGAAACCATCCCGCGGAATCTGCGGCCGAAATAGAGCATGCTGTGACTTTCTCCCGCAGCGTGTAACCCGCAGGCGGGGGGAAAATTGCATCTGCATGCTTTTAGATCGTTTGCGGATGCTAATACATCCCTATGGGCGGCTTTGATTTGCTGGTCTCACATGCTTTTAGATCGTTTGCGGATGCTAATACATCCCTATGGGCGGCTTTGATTTGCTGGTCTCCTGCGCGGATTCCGCAAATCAATAGGATGCTGTCCCTATAATGTGATACTCTTTGTGAAGCGTAAACACGGTAAGTGTTTACATGGCCCAATAATGAGGAATAACAGAGGAAAATACTCATTATTATTGTTTCGGTAATACAAGGGGTGTGACCAATTAAAGCAAAAGTTGCTGCTGCGCCAGTGGTGTGCCGCTGATGTTTGATGTGTGTAACTGCTGTATGTGGGCTGGAGAGGTTAGTGTAACAGGGTTGCTTTTTAATCATAGTCTGGCCCCTCTAGAGTCCCATCTTGAGCACATGTTGAAGTGGCGCACGGAGGATTAAAAATTGATTTACATGTCTTGCTAATGATATAAGCAACCAAAAAGATAAAGTATATTGCCCTCTCCCCTGATCCTACATAGCACTAGCAGCAATGTTTGTCAATGCAGAACTGCTTGCAGACTCCCTTTAACCCCTTAAAGCTCCAGGACGTACATTTACATCATGGAGTTTTGGGGTTTGTATGCATCAGGATTAAATCCTGCTCCATACTATGTTGGTGTCAGCCTTCTTTGACAACTGACACCTGCCTGCTAAAGCCATGATTGGTGATCATGCTAAGCGACTCATGAGTGTTCACCCTTTAAAATTCCTTGATCAGAGTTCAGACCTCCCTCGCGATGAGATCGTAGGGTGCCATTCGGTTGCCGTGGCCTGGCTTAATTGACTGCCTGTCAGTTCGCAGTATAATGTAATACTCTGATATTACATTATACTTCAGGAGCGATTAGACAATTGCAAATTCAAGTTACTCCCTTATGGGGAATAAGAAAAAAAAAATGGTAAAAATACGTTCTTTAAAAGGTTTTACTAATTATAAAAAAAATGTAAAAAAAAACCACTTCACATATTTATAATAAAAATGAAACCCCTATTCGGTATCACTGCATCTGTAAAAGACTGATCTATCAAAGTAACACATTATTCATCTCGCGTGGTGAACATCAACAGAACAAAAAAATACACAAAGTTGCAATTGAGCTTTTTTGCTCACCTAGTCTCCAAGTAAAACTTTATAAAAAGCCATCAAAAAGTTATATGTACTCCAAAATGGTATCAATACAAAAATACAGGACGTGCTGGAAAAAAAACAAAAAAACAAGCCCTTGCATAACTATGTCGATGGAAACAATAAGTTTTTTTTTTTTTTTCAAAGGTTGATAGTAGTTGCTGCAGTGTGAACTCTGTAGAAACAACCCCCACCCAAAGGAAATGCAGCCAAACTGCATTTTTCTTTCCCATATTACTCCACTTTTGATACGTTTTTCTATGGTACACTAAATAGTAGCATTGAAAAATAAAGCCTGCGCACAGCTATATTATGGATAGTGGGGAGGAAAAAATGAAAAGAAAAGAGGGCTTTAGGACTCCTTCACACGGGCGAAACGGCATCGCAGCGAAAAAAAATCGCAGCAATATCGCATCACTGCATCATGCGATATCACTGCGTCTTCTCGCAGCAATACCGCGATTTTGTAGCACTACAAAGCCGCCTGTAATGCTACAAAGTTGTGTGACTTGGTATCATCACACGTGACGATTTTCAGGGGAGGTGGGGCTTGAAATATAAGCCCTACCCCAAAAATAAGCTGTAACTGAAGAAAATTTTTTTTGAAAAAGTATACATCACCTGTCCCGCGCGATCTAGGGCACCGCAGCAGCTTCTCCCCCGGTCTCCGCACTGATCATCTTCGGACCAAGGATTGAAAAATCCCCGCCTCCTGGAAGCGCTGGCTGTGATTGGCTGACGCATAGCCAGTGCTCGATGAATGGCTGTGATTTCTCAGCTCCCCTAAGCAGGAGATGCGGTGTGTTCCTGAAAGACTGTGCTGACGAGGCGCTTCCAGCTTTAAAACTACCCGATTCGCACGGACACAGCTCATAGACATGTATTAACATAGCCTGTTCCTCCTTCTTGATAGGACATGCGATAGGCTAGAATGCTGTAGAGAAAACTGGCAAATAGCTGGTGATGGCAGCGTTGTGGTGCGGTCCTGGCAGAGGGAGAGTATACAACTTTTTCCCAAAGAATCATTTGTTTCCATTTTCTTTATTTGCAGAATGATTATATGTTTTTGCCCTCAATGTGGGAAGAAAGCAGAGGAGGAGTTCAAGTTTTGCCCAGGTTGCGGATTAGAATTTCCTAGAGATGAAGCTACAGAATCTGAGGCTAGTTCTGTCGATAAGCATACCCCTCAGCGAGGTATATTTGTGTCGTTCTGTTACATAACTGTTTACTAAATTACCTGTATGTTACATTTTACCACTGTTAACTCTACTTGAATCCATTTCAATAGAAATTTTAGTAAAGTTTGAGACCGTATTTCGGCAAAAATATTTATCAAAGTCTTGCGTAAGAGTATTACGTGTGCAGCCCTTTAATTTTTTGTAACGATAACTCTTACTGTCTACATCTTTACTTCCATATAGGCATCAGAACACCACGTATATATTCTCCAAGAAATGTTTCTACTCAGAATGCTGCAAGTTATAGTCCTTCAACTAAAGTAGCCAAAAGCAAGGAATTACCGAGTTGTTCTCCTAAATCTTGTAAGATTTGCTTATTTAATTATTTGACGTCTACAAGTCCAGCCTAAACTTCTAGTTGTTTACTTGGTTACACATTTTCTATGTTTCTTTTTTGTTTTGTAATATGACTTGGATATTGAGCAATGCAACATCAGATAAGGGTGGTTTCACATTGTTGAGAATTTGTTTGTGTTGGAACCTCCGGTCGGAAGGTTCCATCGCAGATTCGGCACAAAATACTGAAAGAAAAAGCGCTGCATGTAGCGTTTCTTCCAGCTAACAGCTGAGCAGAAAGCAAACTGACCCCATTGTAGTCAATGGGATCCATTTGGCATGGATCGGTTCTGTCCTAAGACAGAGCTGTTCGGCCACAGGGAATTTCCTTTCCTGCTCCCTGAACAGAGCAGGAAAGCGGAACCCCCGACGACAGGTGCAGTCTTGCCCGCGCCTCTGCCCCATTGGGTGAAGCAGCAGCAGAAGTCGACCAGAACCCTCTCTGCAAACCCCAAACTACCAGTATGCCCATTACAACCAGACACCAATGACCTAAGGCTTTGGCCAGCACTGTCCTATGTATTATCTAGCAGGCAAATTGAAGGCCCCACAAAAAGAGATGCCAAGAAATGGTTCCACTAATTCAGAACATCACCATGCAACAGGCTAAGACGGTATCGGACTTCTCTGAAGTTATTTCTGATATACCGCTGTGGTACAATCAATACTTTTCTTCCCTCCTTGCACACTGTCCACTCTGCAGTTCTTGATATCGTATGATGATCAAAGTGTGACAGATTTATATATACAAGACTCATTAATGTTTTTTCAGAATTCCAATCTACAAATGAGATGCCTAGAACCCAGTTCTTTAGGTATCTGCAGATTTAACATGTTCTACAATTTCAATTTTCTAACATGAGCAAAGTTTTAGGAATCTCTGTTTCCAGAGCGTCATCCCGACGGCCCCATTACATATGGAGGTTGCCCTCTGACCCAGGTAGGGACAGGAAGAGTTTAAAAGCACCTCCCTTTCCACCCGTGCTTCAGTGTCTTCCTGTCCCTACGGTGGGACAGAGGAGCAGCTCCAGAGCTGCAGGAGATAGGAAGCTGCGGAGGCAAGAAGACTTACCGCAAAGAAATACTTACCGCACGCTGTGCGGCCCCCCTGGAGGGGTAGAGGTCGGGGCCGCACACTCAAGAGTCCCTGCATCCCCGACCTGCGCCGCCGACGGAGCCGTCAGTCGCCTAGTAGCGCTGGTCTCCCTCGCGCGGATCGCATGTTCGGGCCGCCGCTGCTGTGATGGGATAGTTCCTCCTGGCAGGGGAACGGCAGCGGCGGCCTCCCTGGACCTCGGGCGCATAGCGGTGACGTCATCCGGCGTGGTGACGTCACGCGCACAACGTAGGGGGCGTGGCTACCGGCGAAAACCCGGAAATGGCGCCAAATTCGAAAATCCTCCCCATAAAAGCAGGCTAAACTCCATGGAGGTTCCTGCTGACTGCCAGACAAGTGTATGTGAGTATGTCTACCCGCGACAGCTCAGCACGTGAGGGAGAGATTGACACCCTACCAACTGTAAGTAGGCTATACGCCAAAACATGCGCAAATGGTCACTTGTACAGCGGATGCATATATGTTCCCTTTCTTGTCTCCCCTCTCCCCCACTTTCATGGGTAGATGGATAAGGAGGGTCCAAAGAAAATGGACCCGAGGAAAAAATCGAAAAAATGCGTCCTCTGCAACAAAAGGCTCGAGGAGAGCTATAAAAAACCCCTATGCGAGGAGTGAGTGTATTACCGCAAGTAATGCTCCTGAATCCAACGCTTGCACTGCTATAACAGTGAATTGCTCTGCCTTCACAGATGCACGGGGAAAATTCTCGCAGAGGAGAAAGCAGCATTCAAATCCGATATCCGCTGCATGATAAGGGAAGAGCTGCAGGCTTCCATGGCGTCCCTTCCCCAGGCCCAGCCAGGTCCGTCACGGGTCCCTAAAAGACCTAGACAGACCGAGTCGGCGAGTTCGATCTCCGGTGAATCGCTGGAGCTCCTATCCGAAGGGGAATTAGAGGACCCACCGGTTCCCATAGAAGACGAGAAGAAATATTACTTCTCATCAAACGACATTGCGCACCTCATCAAGGCGGTGAGGGAAACAATGCAAATTGAGGAAGATAACCCGCCGAGAACAATCCAGGATGAGATGTTTGGCGGCCTCCGATCTAGAAGAAAGATCATGTTCCCAGTCAACCAGGGACGTCCGCCTGTACAGGGAAACCCCCAAGGTGGACATCCAGATCGCAAAAGTGGCCAAGAAGACCCTCTTGCCCTTCGAGGACACCTCCCAGCTATCCGATCCGATGGATAAAAAAATCGACGGATTAATGAAGAAAGCCTGGGAGGCAACATCCCTCACCATCGAGGCTAACATAGCCTCAACCTCAGTGGCTAGATCCATGACGCTCTGGCTAAACAGGCTAGAAGCCTCCATAAAGGATCGGGCCCCCAGAGAGGAGTTGGCCAGCTGTCTCCCCCTCTTAAAAATGGCTACCGCCTTCCTGGCTGACGCATCAGCGGAGACGGTAAGATACGGGGCAAAAACCGGAGTCCTCAGCAACTCAGCGAGAAGGGCACTATGGCTGAAGACTTGGGCCGCAGACATTACATCCAAAAATAAGCTCTGCGCCATCCCCTTCCAAGGGGAATATATGTTTGGGCCCGTCCTGGACAAAATCCTGGAAAAAGTCGGCGACAAGAGTAAAACCCTGCCTGACAGACAACCTTTCAGGAAACCATCCTTCCCGAAGAGGACGCGCCAGCCTCCTCCCGAAGTTAAAGGGAAAGGGAAGACTGGAAGATGGTCGTACCCCAAGGGAGGTCGGGGTAAGGAAGTCCAACCCTCCCCTGAACAAACAGGGGGTAGATTAGCGGGCTATCTAAGCCAGTGGCAAGGGGTAACGTCTAACCCCTGGGTACTCCGAATAATCGAAGTAGGGTACCAAATTGAATTCCACTCGCTACCCCCTAGGAGATTCCTTATAACCTCCCCGGGGTCCCTACAGGAACAAGGGAACCTCATAAAAGGCGTTCAGGAACTTAAGGACCTAGGGGTCATTGCGCAAGTCCCCGATCACGAAAGGGGTGAGGGATTCTATTCCCCCCTATTTCTAATAAAAAAACCGAATGGTTCCATTAGGACTATATTTAATCTTAAAGCCCTAAATAAATTTATCTCGTACAAAAAATTCAAGATGGAAACAGTAAGATCCATCGTCCCACTAATAGATCGAGATAGTGTAATGTGCACCATAGATCTTAAAGATGCATATTACCATGTCCCAATAACGGCAGCCCATCACAAGTACCTGAGGTTTGCTCTGCGGGAGGGAGACAAGATCCAACATTACCAATTCACGGCCCTTCCATTCGGAATCTCCACCGCCCCTCGGGTATTCACGAAAATCGTAATAGAGATGGTAGCCTACTTCAGGCGGAATCAGATCCGCATATTTCCGTATCTGGATGACTTTTTGTTGGTGTCAAGGACGGAAAAGACCATGCGTATAGACCTATCCATGGTCTTATCCACCCTAAACAGTTTAGGGTGGATAGTTAACAAGCAGAAGTCCGACTTGAACCCTGGTACACAAAAGGTGTACCTGGGAGTATTACTAGACTCCCACATCCAGGAATCCCGGCTTCCATCATCTAGGAAGGAAGACCTCACCCAAAGAGTAAAATCCTTCTGTCAGACTACGGCGGTTTCCATTAGAGAAACAATGAAGGTGCTGGGCATCCTGACGGCTTGCATTCAGATAGTCCCATGGGCACAAGCCCATACCCGGCAATTACAAGGATTTATCCTTGCCAACTGGGACAAACGGCAGACATCCCTGGATAAGAAGGTGAGCCTGTCCGTCCGAGTCAAAGAGTCCCTACGCTGGTGGACCTCACAGAGGAACCTAAGCAAAGGTACCTCTTGGTCACAAGAATCTACCGTACCCATCACAACAGATGCCAGCAAAACGGGATGGGGAGCCCAAGTAGCCGACCAAAATCTACAGGGGATTTGGGACCCCCAAGTAGCTAAACGCTCATCCAATTTCAGAGAACTAAGGGCAATCTGGGAAGCCCTTCAGGCGGCAGAACCCCTTATAAAAGGAAGGCATGTCAAAATCCTAACCGATAATATGACAGCTCTGTCATTTGTTCGTCACCAGGGGGGAACGCGACACCCGCACCTGCAACGACTGGCAACAGAGATACTCCGCTGGGCGGAATCCAACGTGCTGTCCCTCTCAGCGATCCACTTAAAAGGGTCCACAAACGTCGCTGCCGACTTCCTGAGCAGACAGAGCATCCATCCAGGAGAATGGGGACTGAATCAGCGAGTCTTCGACCAACTAATCTGCCAGTGGGGAGAACCGCAGATAGACCTGTTCGCCACGAAGAGAAATTCAAAGTGCCAGGACTTTTACTCGCTGAACCCCAGAGACAATCCACGCGGGGTAGACGCCCTGTCCCAAAGCTGGGACATGGACCTAGCCTACGCCTTTCCTCCCTTCCCACTGATCCCCCGCACCCTCAGGAAAATCCAAACCAGCCGGGCGTCAGTCATACTAGTTGCCCCTATGTGGGACAAAAGGCCCTGGTATCCCCTGCTAAAAGCCTTGGCGATCCGGGGTCCATTCCTACTACCAGCCGTAGAAGATCTTCTCCTCCAGGGCCCACTAACATACCCAGGGGTCGAGAAATTGAAGCTAGCAGCATGGATGCTGAAAGCATGATACTGCGTGGGAAGGGACTCTCCCATAATGTAATTACTACCCTAACAAAAAGCCGTAAACCTATCACGATAGCTATCTACGATAGGATATGGAAAAAATTCACAGAGTTCTGTAAAATAGAGCCAGGGAAAATCCCAGGAATTGACATTCCCGTAATCCTGGAATTTTTGCAGGCAGGCCTAGAAAAAGGCCTTAGTCCTAGAACCCTTAAAGTCCATACAGCAGCACTAGGGTCCTATCTAGATTTTCCCTTGGCAGAACACCGCTGGGTGCGTAGGTTTCTCAAAGGGGCAGAACGGCTTCGACCCTTTGTTAGAGAAACCTTTCCTACCTGGGACCTAAATATAGTCTTAACTAGCTTTTGCCAATCCCCCTTCGAACCCCTCTCACAACTCTCCTTGAGGCTGCTCACACTAAAAGTTACCCTTTTTGCCATAACATCGGCTCGGAGAATAGGGGAATTGCAAGCATTACATTGTATTGAACCATACATGGTAATACAAGACGACAGGATTACCTTCAAACTAGACCCAGCCTTCCTTCCGAAGGTAGTGTCAAAATTTCATAGGGAGCAGACGATCACTCTGCCCTCCTTCTGTCAAAATCCCCGTAACGAGAAAGAGAGAGAATTTCATAACCTAGACGTTAGGAGAGCTGTTCTAGCGTACCTAGAGGCCACCCGCTCTTTCCGTAAAAATAATAACCTCTTCATTCAATTTCAGGGGCTGGCAAAAGGAAAGACGGCAACTAAGAGCACCATCGCGAGGTGGATCAAGACCGCCATCCAAGAGGCATATAAAGCCAGGGGTCTCGACCCTCCGGGAAAAATTAGAGCTCACTCCACTCGCTCTCTTTCCTCCTCTTGGGCAGAAAAAGGCCAGGCGTCTGCCGAGCAGATCTGCAAGGCGGCGACCTGGTCGAGTATACATACATTTACCCGACATTACAGGGTTAACGTCCAGTCGGACAAAGACCTGAGTTACGGACGTAAAGTCCTTCAGGCAGTGGTCCCACCCTAGGGCCACGTATAATTTGGTATACTCCATATGTAATGGGGCCGTCGGGATGACGCTCTGGAAAGACACGGATTACTTACCGGTAGTCCCTTTTCCAGGAGTCATCACGACGGCCCATAGTTCCCTCCCCTTTAAGAATAATTTATGTTCTTTAAATGTAAATATGACCGAATAAAGGTAAAATTTGGTTTAGTAAACATTGTCCACCGTAATGATTTATAAGTCACTGAAGCACGGGTGGAAAGGGAGGTGCTTTTAAACTCTTCCTGTCCCTACCTGGGTCAGAGGGCAACCTCCATATGTAATGGGGCCGTCGTGATGACTCCTGGAAAAGGGACTACCGGTAAGTAATCCGTGTCTTTCTCGTCTGTATCATTGGGGGACACAGCCTTGACTAGCTTAAGCTACTGCCACTAGGAGGTGGAAACTAAACAGAAAAAAGTGTGAGCACTTCCCACTAGCTATAATTTCTCTGCAGGCACCAAGCGAATAAGTTTTAGCTTAGTGCTTATAGAAGGTAGCCCTTTGTCGCTGGTCTTTTAATACCATTCGGATACAGGGGGGCAGGACTCTCTGTGTTACTCCGCTGAGAAGGGTGAACAGAACAAAGTTAAACGCTCCGTTGACTGTCCTGACCTCAGAAAAAAAGGCAAGCACTAACCTGCGCATGACCCGCCACCCATATTGCCCCCCTTTTACCACAGTGCAACCTTCCTTGCTAAAAGCAGATTGGCGCAACGAGCGGGACACTGCTGCAATTGTGAAGCGCCCCTTCCCTAGCCACAAAGGGTAAGTATCACTACTACTCAGTAAGAAGGTAAGGATCAGTCATCTTCCCCATCAGCCGCTACAACCACCATCATTCCCACAGCTGAAGCACAGGGCTGTGTCCCGGCAGCAAAAAGGGAGGAGGGGTAGTGGGTAAGTCCATACCTCCCTGGCTCCTGAGCTCCCCTTCTGCGGCAATCTTGTTCATGGTTCCCCTTTGGGGCTTATGTCTCTTCTGCCAGCAGGGGCTCCACGGGACCCCCGAACCATGAAGCTGGTAGAGGGAAACTACAGGTCTCAGCAGACACTCTTTCCACCCCCACCCCCCCCCAGGCAACTGGCTGATCACAGGCCGCTTTTTCACCGCAACAGCGCTGGCTTGGCGATGACGTCCAGCTGGATGTGTGCTGCGTGACTGTTTCCTGTGGGTGGGCAGTTTCTCCGTCCCGCGTTTGGGGTCTCTGTCAGTACCTACGTCCAGCATTGGCCTAGGCCTGCTGCACTGTGTTGCAAACGGGGCAGGGGACGTAGCGGAGGATATAGTTTGTTCGCAGGATACCAGCTAGGACCTTAATTTAGTTCCCGGCTTTTAGTCTGTTTTTTTTTGTTTTTTTTATATCATCGTCGCCTACTGCCACCCCATATCCACCCAAGATGTTTTCAAAACACTTTCTCCCCTCATGAGTACTTTAATGATATGTTGACCATGGGAAGGAATATTCCTGACAAGCGTTTCACTATGCATAAGCACTTAGATATGTATCTGCTTTCAGAGAAGTTCGTGAAAAAATGGTCAGTTTCACACTGGTATTAGAATTGCCTATGGTGGATGTCTCATCTTTTCATGACGTTTGTGACAGGAAGATCGAATCCCAAGCTCAATCCTCTTTTGAGGCAGTGGGTTGGGCTCTCAGGACAGTTTTTGCCTCTACCTGGATCAGTAAGGCCACTTCCGAATGGGCCAAGCAATTGGCAGATATTGTACATCAGACAGGTTGGGTGGGGAAGTTTATCTCTGAAGCCTCCTTGGACGTGGCCAGACTCTTAGTTCGCACCTCGGCAGCTTTGATAGCCACTTGCCGCACATTTTGGCTAACCTTCTGAGATGCTGATGCTTCCTCCAAAAGGTTGCTAACAAATATTCTCTTTGTTGGCGCAAGACTATTTGCTGCTCACCTGAATGAGATCATCTCTGATCCCCATGGTAGGAATTGGTTCCATCTACCAAACAACCGACCCAGACGGTCAATAGCTGCACAGGGGAAAATAACTCAAGTTCGTTCCTTTTACTGTTCCAGTCCCTGGTCCTCGGATGATAAAAAAGCGTTACAAGATCAAAAGCGAAGGCCCTCCTTTAAATCGGAGCCCTCTTGGCATCCACTGCCACAATCCTCCACTAAATCTTCTGTTTGATGGGTGGCCCACCCACTCGATTTTTTTTTTTTTCCAGGGAGAAGGGGAAGGGGTGGGGGGTGGCGACTTGGCTCACCCATGTCCCAGACTCCTAGGTTCGGGAGGTTGTCTCTTTGGGCTACACAATAGAACTTTCTGCCAAACCTCTCGATCATTTTCTCGGTGCAGGAATTTTAAAGTCTCCTCAAAAGGCCAGGTCCTTAGTTCAGGTGATACACAGCATATCTTCTCAGGGCGTCATGGTTTTGGTCCCCCCTTCTCAACGATTTGTAGGCTTTTGTTCCAACCTATTTCTGGTTTTCAAGGAGGATGGGTCTATCACGCCTGTTCTGGACTTGAAGAACTTGAATCAGTACATTAAGCTTCGACATTTCTGCATGGAGTCACAGAGGTCTGCCATTGTATCCATAGAGCCGGGAAAGTTTCTTGCAACTATCGACATCAAGGATGCTTATCTCCACATTTCTATCTGGCAAGCGCACCAGTGCTTTCGCTAATTTGCAATTTGGTTTGATTACTATCAGTTCATGTCTCTTCCATTCGGACTGGCCATGGCTACTCGATTATTTAGAAAGATTTTGGTGTCTGAGATGGCTGTTCTCCACTAGAGAAGTGGCATTACCTCCAGAAGCAGATACGCTCTCTACAAACTCAGCTGTCACTCCGTTGATGGCTGGGCTCCCCACAGACCCAGCTAGAGCGCTCCTTTCTGACCCTCCCATGGCAAGTACTTACCACAGATGCCAGCCTCTCAGGCTAGGGAGGCATGTTGCAGAATCTCACAGTGCAGGATACGTGGACCAAACAGCAGTCCATTCTGCCGATTAAAAGTATTGCAACTTCGGGCCTTTCTCTTGTCACTCCATCATTTTGCATCCCAGCCGATTTTGGGTCCAAACAGATAACACGACAAACGCCGTGTACATAAATCATCAAGGCAGAATCTGCGGCACAAGGTTCATGGCGGAAGTGGGGAAAATATTAACCTGAGCTGAGATGCACCTGCCGATACTCCTTGGAGGTTCACATACTGGGATAGCCATCTCATCCATGAAACAGTTGATCTGAGAGAATGGGAGCTACATTCCGAAGTATTTCGGACAATATGTCAAAGGTGGGGCCATCCAGACTTTAACTTGATGGTATCCATGATCAATTACAAGCTTCCAACCTTTGTGGCTTGGTCTCAGGGCCCTCAAGATTGAGCAGTTGACACAATTGTAATCCCTTGGATGGGCTTTTGGTTCCCATAACCTCCCACCCCATCCTTCCACTTTCACAGCCCCAAATTGGCCCTGCCAAGCGTGGAACGTGGATCTCGTCAAACTGCTAGTTGACTTTCTGTGGTGCGTCCCTCTTCAAAACTATCTTCTCTTACAGGGATGCGTCTTACACTCAAGTTTATCCACGCTGCATTAAATGACATGGCGTTAAGAGACAGTGGGTTTGTGGAGACGGTCTTTCAAACCATGTTGAAGGCTAGAAAGCCTTCCTCCTTTCAGGTTTATCATTGCATTTGGAAGAGCTTCACAAGTCAAGTGACGCAATACTGAATGAGGAAAGTTGGTAGGTAGGGTAAGAATTGAAAATGCTCAAATCTTATTCACATGCGACAGAAAACATCCTCAGCATGAATTTACTTGTAGTGCCAATTTAAAATCTGATCAGGTTAACTGACTATGTAGATTTTCAATGCAGATTTCACCCTGTGCATTGTGAGGGGTGATATCTGCAACAGATCCAGATCCATGGCATTCATGCTGTAAAAAAAAAAAAACATTTGTTGTGGTTTCTATCATTCTGGATTTTCTGCCCATTCGATGGGGATTTTAAATTGTGAGAAATCGGCAGCAAATACGCCTCATTTCACTCTATCTTTTAGATTGGAAATTCAGCATTTTGTGATGTCCACGGTTTTCAGAATAAAAGCAATTATTGACTTTAAGGTAGAATACGATTCCATCATTTCCATAAAACAGAGCAGAACAAAAATACACAATATGCTTCACCTGAAACTGCAAATTTTACAGTTCTGTGAAGAAATATCACCTGCAGTTCTGCAGCGTCTTCACGAAGACTGGGTTAAATGTTTCACCATGTGTATTCTGCTGAATGATAGACATATCGAGCTCATAATGTAAAGCAGTGTTTCTCAACTCCAGTCCTCAGCCCCCCCCCCCCCCCCCCCAACAGGTCATCTTCTCAGGATATCCTATAGAGAGAACACCTGTGGCAATGTCTGAGGCAGCGACCATAATTACATCACCTGTGCGACACGTAGGAAATCATTAAAACATGACCTGTTGGTGGGGGGGCGTGAGGGCTGGAGTTGAGAAACACTGATGTAACGCAAGTTGTGAAACTTTGCCCTCCCTTAAAGGGGTTGTCTCGCGCCGAAACGTTTTTTTTGTTTTTTTTTCCATAGGCCCCCCGTTCGGCGCAGGACAACCCCAAGGGATGTGTTAAAAAAAATATACATATTACTTACCCGAATCCCCGCTCTGTGACGTCTTCCTTCTTCCTTCTTCTTCCTTCACCAAGATGGCCTCCGGGATCTTCACCCACGATGCACCGCGGGTCCTTTCCCATGGTGCACCGTGGGCTCTGTGCGGTCCATTGCCGATTCCAGCCTCCTGATTGGCTGGAATCGGCACACATGACGGGGCGGAGCTACGCGATGACGCATAGAAGGGGGCAGAGCCAGAATGCCGCTCGTGCCGGACTGAGCAGAAGGGGAGAAGACCGCACAGCGCAAGCGCGTCTAAAAAAGCAAGAAGACAGCGAAATTAGACGGAGCCATGGAGACGGGGACGCCAGCAACGGAGCAGGTAAGGGAATAACTTCTGTATGGCTCATATTTAATGCACGATGTATATTACAAAGTGCATTAATATGGCCATACAGAAGTGTATAACCCCACTTGCTGCCGCGAAACAACCCCTTTAACTCCTAAACAAGTAAAGATGAGGCAAAACTGACACTTCCAGTGTGTTTTGAATAAATTATACACTCACACTACGTGATGCACAGAGAAATGAGCATGCTGTGATCTTTTTCTTGCATGTACCTACTCGCAGTTTTTACACGCTAATGTGAACAGATCAATAAAAGTCCATTTGCGTTAATTGATTCCATTCACTGCGTGTCACATCATGGTCGTGTGAATGAGCCCTTAAACTGTTGTGTCCAGACTTTTGCCTCACCCCACATATAAAATACTAATACTATAAAACTGTTTGTTTTAAAGCTGGTCATAAAAAACAAATGGAAAAAAATGCAACAAGTTTACCAAAGACGGCATTGAAAAGAAAACTGAACTATACCCCAGAAAAAGAAAAAGATGAGTCTTCACCAGTAAAACCTGAATTAAAGAGTAAGTCATTCCGAGGAAGCGTTTCTATTGTAGTGTGAAATAAGTTTGAATGCGCGATATCATTATCTTAAATGTTGATTGGTTCCTAAATAAGGATTTATACCCCACTACATTTACTTTTTCTATAATGTATTCAGCAAAGAAAATTAAAAGCTAGCGGATGCTCCTTCCCTTATGTCTCCACGACTGTAAAGGCCCTTTTACATGGCACGATTATAGTGCAAGCAATGAGTAGATGGAGGGGTTTGCACGATAATTGTTAGGTGTAAATGTATGCAGTGCATGATCGATCAGTGGTGAATTGTTAGATTACCGCTGATCAGATCTTTCATGTGGACCTTAAAATGATTTGCTGCTGCTTCATTTAGTATAAACTGGCATGCTATGATTTCCTGCATAGACAGAAGTGGCAAAAATAGTTGACTAAAGCCATGGGTCTGTCACTGAAGAGAACTGTATTAAACTTAATTAAAAATATCCTTTATTATAATTGATTAAAATCCTTTCAGGGAACCAACTAATTAAGCACGAACATACATATATACATCTAGTCTTTCTTCAATAATTCTAGATATTGGTCATTAGAGAAAGGGGAGTTTAATATATATGGCTAATGCCTACAGACTGATTTCTGCCGCGTTTCCCACGGCGGAATGACACAGCTATTAGGTTCTATTGAACCTAATAGCTCAGTGCTTACATGCGTAATTCTGCCACGGGAAAATCGCGGCATGTTCTAATTCACCGTGTTTTTCCGCCGCGGGAGGTCTCCATTAATATATTATTAATGGAGACCTCAGGTTTCCGCAGTGGAATTACGCGATTGCTCGCGGGCACTTGTGATTTTAAACACGGTACTCCTGCGGCGGAAATCCATGGGCGTATCCCGCTCCGTCCGTTGGCATGATGCCGTACTGTAGTCTTGTTATTGTTTATTTTTAAATGTTTACTTATTATTACTGGACCTGTACCTGCAGTCCTGTACTTCCAGAGTTCACATATAAAGTATAGATAAGTCCACATATGTTTTCCTTTTGTTTTTAGAGAAACTATAATACAGAGCTTCATCCCCTATATATTGAGCCACCAAAATGGAATGTACCCAATTAATGGTTTATAGTTAGAGATGAGCGAGCACCAAAATGCTCGGATGCTCGTTGCTCGAGTCGAACTTTCCGCGATGCTCGAGGGTTCGTTTCGAGTAACGAACCCCATTGAAGTCAATGGGCGACTCGAGCATTTTTGTGTATCGCCGATGCTCGCTAAGGTTTTCTTTTGTGAAAATCTGGGCAATTCAAGAAAGTGATGGGAACGACACAGAAACGGATAGGGCAGGCGAGGGGCTACATGTTGGGCTGCATCTCAAGTTCCCAGGTCCCACTATTAAGCCACAATAGCGGCAAGAGTGCCCCCCCCTCCTCCCAACAATTTTTACTTCTGTAAAACCCTCATTAGCAAGGCATACCTTAGCTAAGCACCACACTACCTCCAACAAAGCACAATCACTGCCTGCATGACACTCCGCTGCCACTTCTTCTGGGTTACATGCTGCCCAACCCCCCCGCACGACCATGTGTCCACAGCGCACACCAAAGTGTCCCTGCGCAGCCTTCAGCTACCCTCATGCCACACGCTGGCCTCATAGCCACACCACCCTCATGTCTATTTATAAGTGCGTCTGCCATGAGGAGGAACCGGAGGCACACACTGCAGAGGGTTGGCAGTTCCAGGCAGCGACCCTCTTCAAAAGGGGTGGGATGATAGCCCACAATGCTGTACAGAAGCAATGAGAACTCCAATCCTGTGCCACCTCCGTCAGGAGCTGCAGACGTGGGCATAGCAATGGGGAATCCATGTGCCACACAGTATTCATTCTGTCAAGGTGTCGCATAGCTCAATCCACACTGCAAGGGGAAAGCCGTCAGCGCTCTGCCCTCTACCCAAGCCAGTCAGTGTCTTTGTGCCAGACAGGTCAAACACCGCGATGGGAACTAAGTTTGCACCAACAGCATAGGTGGGTCCTAGGAAGCCCAAGACATGAACAAAAAATTGATCTGAGTGGCCAAACATGGCAGACTTGCACCGCACCCACGACATAGGCCTCGGCCCACAGCTTCAGCAATTCTAGGCAGGAAGCGGACTTTCACTGCACCCAGGACATAGGCCTCTGCACAAACCCTCAACAATCGCGTGCCTACAGCGGACTCCAATGCTAGTGTAGCTGTGCACGTCTCATTAGCGCTGTATTGCTCCTGTAGCTTGTCCCAATGCAGTGCCCCGGATAGTAGAGCTAACGTCAGATTAAATACAGGTGGGCTTCGGCCCACACTGCATGCCCCAGTCAGACTGGGGTTCTTTATAAGTAGACACAGGCAGGTACAACTCCGTGTGGACCGACAGCATGGGTGGGTCCCAGGAAGCCACCGGCGTTACATAAATAAATCCCATTGCATTGCCCATCACAGCTGAGGTAACGTCAGATTAAATGCAGGTGGGCTTCGGCCCACACTGCATGCCCCAGTCTGACCGGGGTTTTTAATACATAGACACTGGCAGGTACAAATCCCTAATGTGAAGTCCCTGTGGACCCACAGCATGGGTGGCTCCCTGGAACCCACCGGCGGTACATAAATGTATCCCATTGCAGTGCCCTGCTCAGCAGAGCTAACGTCAGATACAATACAGGTGGGCTTCGGCCCACAGTGCATGCCCCAGTCAGACTGGTAATATGTACCTTAACAGTAACCGCGTTGGTGGGAATGTGGTGGCGACTGCGGACCTAGTAGCGCGTTTTTTGTTTTTTTTAACTTTGCTTTATTTGCACACATAAATTATACGGTACAGAATGCAAAAAAGGTTGTCAAACGTATAGCACACAATATATGATTTGTATTCTGTACATTGGTGGATAACACAGTAGGAGAATGAAAACTTTTTTTTCTTTTTTTTAAAAACAAAAAACAAATATCAACAGCGTTTATTTCTCTGTGACTGCTGATTTGGTGTAATGTTAGTTGAGGAGGAGTTGAACTCGCTATATTTATGTATGGTGTGTTGTGTTGGTTTTAAGGTGGGGTATTCAGTTGAATAATTGAACTTTAACGTTTGCAATGATTAATATTTATATAGGATTTAGACTACTGTGGGGATAAAGAATAGAAGGAAATTGCGAGTTTCCCATGTGATATAATCAGCAGTTGTAATTATGCATTTTCATCTTGAATAATAAACAAAAAAAAACAGAAAAGAACTTAACTTATTAAACTTAGGCAGTCTGTGCTGGTCGTGTTATTTCAATACAATTATATTGGTTCAGTGGGTAGCGTGGAGTGTGTGTCTAACCAAGAGCCCCATATTTTCTGGTGTTTGTCTGGGCAACCTCTATTCTGATATATAATCTTCTCATAGGGGATTGTAGCGTTTACTAGCTGGATCCATTTTGTGATCGATGGTGGTTCTGTGGCCGCCACTTTCCTGGCTAAAAATAGTGCCTCTTTAAGGAAGATGCGAGTGTATTTGGGCCATGTCTCTTCATCTAATAGGCCAAATAGGATCACCTTGGGGTCTAAATTTATGTTGTAGGGAGGTGTTAAAAGTTGGTTTATGAGGGAGACTACATTGGTCCAAAAGGTCGTGACTTGTGAGCAATCCCACATCAGGTGCCAGAAGTTCGCGTCTGGCTGGCGACATCTGTGGCAGGAATCAGAGTGGTTATTTCCCATTTTAGATAGGCGGCTGGGGGTAAGGTATGATTGATAGATGATGTATAGTTGAATCAGTTTATTATTTATAGCAGGGGAGACTGTCAAATGGGATTCCTCCATTTCCAGCCATTCTTCGGGTGTCAGGGATGGAATACAGAGTTGCCATTTGTTGAAGACTGGGAGTGGGTTGGGGTTTAATTTTGCTGAGAGTAGGTGTGTGTATAGTGTCGAGATTAAGCCTTTGGGGCCTTGTGACTTGAGAATCCCGATTGTGGGATATTTAGAGATTTGGGTCGAGGCCGGAGGAAACTGGGTGTTCAGAGCGTGTCTCAGCTGGAAGAACCTGAATAGTTGCAAGTGTGGGGTCTGGAGCCTCTCACACAGCTGGGCGTACGTGGGAAGCGTTCCATCGATGTCTATGTCTCCCAGTGAGACGACCCCGAGCCTGGTCCAGTATGAAATATCTGGAATGGAGTGCAGGGTTGTTAGGCCAGGGTTATCCCAGAGGGTGAGGTCTGATATCACCCCCCGGTAATCCTGTAGTAATTTAGCTTCCCTCCAAACACTGAGCGCCAGCCTGTGTAGTGGTAAGGTTTCCGATGAATTTGTATATTTTGGGAATTCCAAATAGTTTAGTAAGTTGTTGCCTGTTACTTGCATTGCTAAATATTGGTCTGCAATGGGCATCTCTCGGTTTCGAAACCACGATTGGATATTTCGTAATTGCCCTGCCAGATAATATAAACGGAGGTCTGGTAGGGCCATCCCTGCTTGGTTTTTGGGCCTCTGCAGTGACGAAAGGCTTAATTTGGAGCGGGCAGAATTCCATATAAATGATGTGATCAGGGAATTAAAGGATTGAAAGAAATGTTTTGGGACCTGGAGCGGCATGTGTTGTAGTATATATAGGCATTTGGGCTGAATCGCCATTTTGACCAGATTTATACGGCCAGCCACTGATAGTGGTAGTTTGGTCCATTTTTTGAATTTGTGTCTTAGGCTTTCCTGTAGGGGTATGATGTTGTCATCTATGGCATTATGGTAGTCTCTAGACATAATTATTCCCAGATATTTAAATTTGGTAACTACAGCCAGATCGTATTTAGCTACCCAGGGGTCCTTTTCAGGGTTAAGTTCCGTATATAGAATTGTGGATTTAGTCCAATTTACATAAAGTCCGGAGAATTGAGAGAACTTGTCTATGTGGGTCATAGCCCTGGAAAAGGAGATATCTGGATCTGACAGGAATAGTATAGTGTCGTCTGCGTAGAGACCCACCCTACTTTCGAGTGTTCCCCATTTAATGCCCAGGACGTTGGTAGCGGATCATAAACGGATCGCTAAGGCTTCTATGGCTATGGCGAATAGGGCTGGAGATAGGGGGCATCCCTGACGGGTACCCCTTGAAAGCGGGAATTCAGTTGAGGGAACCCCGTTTACCACTACGTTGGCCTTCGGAGATTTGTATATAGTGTTAATCCATTGTTTGAATTCAGGGCCGAATCCAAAGCGAGTTAGGAAGGCTTCCAGAAAGCTCCACTCCAGGGAATCAAAGGCTTCCCCAGTCGTCTCCACGCCAGCACCAATTGAGATTGCCTCCTCCTGGTAGGACAGGAACATACTGAGAGGTTAAAAGCTCCCCCCCCCCCCCCCCTTCCCCACTTTCCTCAGTGTCTTCCTGTCCTGCCAGGAGGCAGGATCGCTGAGAGGAGCTGGTGGAGAAGCCAGCCCGAACTACTTACCGGCGGATCGGAGGGCAGTGGCTCAGCCTGTCCTCCCTTCCAAGCCAGACGACTCCCGGGACGCCACATGGGGTGGTAACCCCCGGGCCAGGTTCCTCCCGCGGCGGCCCATGGGGGGTACAAAGCGGGAGCCTCAGTCCCCCTCGTCCTCCAGGCAGAAGTTACAGCGCGGCGCTCCAGGAAGCCGTTTGACGGCAGGGGGCGGGGCGCCGCGTCACGTGTCCAAGCGCGATGACGTCATTGTGCCTGCATCAGGAGGGGGCGGGGCTTGAGCGCAGGAGCGCGAAAATTTAAAAAATAAGGAACCTGAGAGAGGCCAGAACAAACCAGCACTACAGGTCGCAGGGTGTCTGCAGCACCGGTACAGAAATGAGTGCTCCAGCCCCAGAGATAGCTGAAACTTCAGCCTCAGCGGCCGTAAGTAGCCAGTGCGGCAAAAATACAATGCAAATATCCAGTATGTTGTGTATGGAAAAATTGCATATTTACCCGCAAAAAATGCTTTGTTTGTCAGGGGGATAAAAAAGACATCACCCCCCAGAACAAAATTGGGAAAATGCGTGGAATGCGGGACGAGACTGCCAGCCACGTACCAGAGGCCCCTATGCAAGGCATGCGTGGCTAGGCTAGTCAGAGAGGAATCGGAGGGATTCCTGGAGGACGTTAGGAAGCTGGTGAAAGAAGAGGTTAGATCAGCCCTAACGTCACAGTCGGCGCCGCCAGCGAAACGCCAGAAAAAGGCGTATGTTCCCGACGAGCCTTCCAATTCCGAGAGTTCTATCGGATCGGAGCAAGAGGAACAGGCGGCCGAGGAGTCCTGAGACGAGGAGGGCCAAAAAAGATATTTATTCCGTCAAGACGACCTAACGGAATTAAGTCGGTCAGGGCTACACTAAAAATGGAACAGCCCAGAGAGCCACGTACTTTACAAGACGAGATATTCGGTGAACTAGGGGAGAGGCGCAAGCATACCTTCCTTGTCCACAAGAATATCACTAAAATAATTCAGAAAGAGTGGAGGAAACCAGACGCAGGCTCCTAATCCACTAGAGGCGTAAAAAGAAGATACCCACTCGAAGAGGAAGTTGCGCAAGCTGGGAAGAGGTACCTAAGGTAGACGTCCTGGTGGCCAAAGTAGCCAAGAGGACGACTCTTCCCTTTTGAAGACGCCGCACAATTAAAAGATCCCATGGATCGCAAAGCGGAGGGCCTTCTAAAGAAATCATGGGAGGCAGCGGCAAACATACTTAGGCCAGGGATCGCAGCCACTTGTGTGGCGCGGACCCTGGGGGTATGGTTAGAACAGCTAGAGCTTCACCTAACCAATAAGATGCCGAGGGAGCAGATCCTAAACTCCCTTCCGATCCTGCGCATGGCAACTAACTTCCTAGCGGACGCCGCGGACGAAACTGTTAAACTTTCGGCGAAGGCCTCAGCCCGCTCTAACTCAGCCAGAAGGGTGTTATGGCTGAAATCATGGTCAGGCGACCTAGCCTCAAAAAATAAGTTATGCGCCCTCCCGTTCTACGGCCAGTTCTTGTTCGGACCGGACCTAGACAAAATTTTAGAGAAAGCAGCCGACAGAAAGAAGGGGTTCCCCGAAGAAAAACCACAGAGAGGGAAGACCTTCTTCCAGGCTCCAAAGCAACAGCCCGAGGCCTACCGAGGCAAGGGCAAGACAGGCCGCTGGAGTTACCCCAAGGGGGGCAGAGGAAGGAATATCCTCTTCAACCCCCACCAGGGAGAGCCAAAGCAGAGACCCTGACGCCATCCCCGTAGGGGCAAGGCTGGGGAACTTTGTGGATCAATGGGCCGCAATCTGCGAGGGCCCATGGATCCCAAAGATCTTACAGCAGGGATACCAGATAGAGTGGTGTCCCTCCCCAGAAGAAAATTCGTTATCACGGGATGCTCAAAAAGACAGTTACACCTACTAAGACGAAGCGTGCGCGACTTGCAACAACTAAATGCAATATCCCCCGTACCGCAAAACGAGGAAACCCAGGGCCATTATTCCAGGCTCTTCCTAGTAAGAAAACCCTGCGGAAAACATCGGTTGATAGTAAATCTGAAACCCCTGAATACCTGCGTCCGATACAGAAAATTCAAAATGGAAACCATCTCCTCAACGATAAAGTTGATTCCCAGAGGAGCCTACATGGCATCCATCGATTTAAAGGACGCTTATTTCCACGTACCGATCCACAAGGGGTCCCAGAAATACCTAAGGTTCGCAGTGGACATGGGCAAAGGTATAGAGCACCACCAATTCAGATGCCTGCCCTTCGGGATATCCTCAGCCCCCAGAATCTTTACCAAAATTATGGCAGAGGTAGCTGCCTACCTGAGGAAAAAATCAGTCCTAATAGTACCCTACCTGGACGATATTTTGATAATAGCAGAGTCCAGGGAACTCCTAACAAAACACCTGGAGATGGTGCTAGAGCTTCTCCAATCGTTAGGATGGATCATAAACTGGGAAAAATCCAGCCTAGATCCCGACAAGCAGAAGACGTTTCTGGGAATAACGCTCAACTCAGAATCGCAATGCTCCTACCTACTCGGGGAGAAAATACAAAAAATCCGAAGAATAGTCAAAACCTTACTACGAAGACGATTTTGCACAATTCGGGAAGCCATGTCTCTCCTGGGAAGCTGGACATCATGCATTCCAGGAGTGGCATGGGCCCAGGCCCACACCAGAGCCCTGCAGGCCTTAGTCCTATCCTCATGGGACAAAAGGCAGTCCTCCCTAGGAGCAAGAATGTACATCCCAGGCGGGGTGAAAACATCCCTGCGTTGGTGGGCATCCCCAGAGAACCTGCGGAAAGGGGTTCACTGGCTACAAAACCCAGCCACCCACATCACAACGGACACAAGCGCCTGGGGATGGGGAGCGCATGTGGGGAACCAGTTCTTTCAGGGCCCCTGGCCTCAGAGGACAAAAGAACAGTCCTTAAATTACAGAGAACTACAGGCAGTATGGCAGGTTCTACAGCAGTTGGGGAACTCGCTACAGAACCGACATATAAAGATACCGTCAGACAATATCACCGCGGTCACCCATATACGACACCAAGGGGGCACAAGATCTCCCGCCCTGCAAAGCATCACACAGAAAATTTTTCACTGGGCAGAAGGCCGGATCCTCTCGATCACGGCAACCCACCTGAAGGGGACGTTAAACCAAAAAGCGGACTTCCTCAGCAGGAGGCAAATAGACCCAGGAGAATGGTCCCTCTCCCTAGAGGCATTCAGAATCCTAACCAACCGGTGGGGGACGCCAAAGTAGGCAACTTCTTCTTCTCCCTCCGGCCAGGAGATCGTCCGACAGCAGTAGATGCCCTAGGCCAGGACTGGGGACAAGGGCTGGTGTACGCCTTCCCTCCTATACCACTGATCCCCAGGGTTCTACAGCATTTCAGAACCCAGGTATCCACACTAGTCCTGGTGACCCCCTTCTGGCCGAAAAGAAGCTGGTTCGGTCCTCTAGCAACATTGAGCGTCCAGGACCCAGTCACCTTGCCTACCTGGACAGATCTCCTATCGCAAGGGCCACTGAACCACCCAGGCCTAGACAAACTCCATTTAACGGCATGGCTCTTGAGGAATCCTCACTAAGAGAGAAGGGATTCTCAGAGAGAGTAGTAGAAACCTTAATGTCCAGTAGAAAAAAGACCCACCGGATCTACCAGAAGGTTTGGAGAAGGTTTTCCTCATGGAGACAGGGAAGGGATCACGGAGATTCTATCCCTGACACTCCGCTAATCTTAGAGTTCTTGCAGGAAGGCCTAGAGATGGGCCTCTCCAAGCACCCTAAAGGTCCAGGTCTCAGCCCTTAGCGCCATATGTGACACAAAGTTCGCAGACAACAGATGGGTCAACAGGTTCCTAGCAGCAGCAACTAGATTGCGACCTAGGCCCATAAATCTTTTTCCAGACTGGAACCTTAATTGGGCTCTAAGGGCCATGACAGCGGCACCGTTCGAACCGATCGAGGCACTACCCATAAAAATGCTTACAATCAAAACCATCTTTTTAGTAGCCATCACCTCCGCAAGACGGGTTAGCGAGCTACAGGCCTTGTCCATCCGCCACCCGTTCATGAAAATCGCAGACACCAAACTAGTATTTAAAACGGACCCTGCTTTTTTGCCAAAGGTAGTATCAGAGTTTCATAGGTCCCAGGATATAATAATCCCCTCATTTTTCAGTAATCCAAAGAACGAGGAAGAAAAAACCCTAAGCTGCCTGGACGTTAGGAGAGCAGTCCTAGCCTACATAGATGCAACAAGCCACTGGAGACGGGACGACAACTTTTTCGTCCAGTTCAGTGGCCCAAATAAAGGTAGCAAAGCAGCAAAAAATTCCATAGCCAGGTGGATCCGCTTAGCCATCATAGAATCCTATAAGGCCCTCGGGAAGGAAATCCCGTTAGCTCTTAAAGCCCATTCCACAAGGGCAGTGGCATCCTCATGGGCCGAACACAGCTCAGCCTCGGTCGAGCAGATATGCAAGGCCGCAGTCTGGAAGAAACCCCACACGTTCGTGAAACACTATAGGGTAAAAGTGCAGCAGGACGAGGACATGGCCTTCGGCCGCAAAGTCCTCTCGGCAGCAATCCCACCCTAAGAAAACTTTAGTTGGTACGTCTCAATTGGTGCTGGCGTGGAGACTGGGGAAAAAATAGATTATACCTACCCGATAATCGGGTTTCCAGTAGTCTCCACGACAGCACCCGTACCTTCCCCCCCTAAGAAAGTAGTATAGTATATAATTTCCAAAAAAAACCCCGGTTAAGGGAAAAATTTTAAGTTGAGCTCCTGCCCTGGCAATTCGTTAGAATCCACTGAGGAAAGTGGGGAAGGGGGGGAGCTTTTAACCTCTCAGTATGTTCCTGTCCTACCAGGAGGAGGCAATCTCAATTGGTGCTGTCGTGGAGACTACTGGAAACCCGATTATCGGGTAGGTATAATCTATTTTTTTTTCTCATATCTAGCGATACCAGGGCCCGGGGCATATTATGTTGTCTGCCTAGTTGGATAGCTGTCTGGACTCTGCGGATGTTAATTGTGGTGGATTTTCCCGGCATGAAGCCTGTTTGATCAGGGTATATTATTGATAGGATTACTTGGTTTAATCTGGTGGCCAGAATTTTAGTTAGGATTTTATAGTCCACGTTTACTAGTGAGATGGGCGATAAGAATTACAATCTGTTGGGTCTTTGTCGGGTTTTAGGATGATTATGATGGTTGCTTCATATAGAGAGGGGGGGAGGGATTTCTCCAACGAGGCTTGGTGTAAGGTTTCGTGTAGTAGTGGGGTTATAAGTTCGTCATATTTTCGGTATATTTCTGTTGGAAGGCCGTCGGGACCCGGGGATTTGTTAAGCGCCATATCTTTAATGGTTTGTTTAATTTCTTCAACAGTAATTGGGGCATCTAGAAATTCCACTTGTTCCGCGGAAAGTGTTGGAAATATCAAGTCTTGTAAATAGTTGAGAACTTCAGTGGAAGTTTTGTTCGTAGAGGGGCTGTAGAGGTTTGCGTAATATTCTTTAAAACAGGTTGTTATTGATTGCGCATCGGTGAGTTCTATGCCCTGTGGGCTTTTGATTTTCAGGATCGTGTTGGCTTGGTTTTCCCTTTTGATAAGATTTGCCAAAAGATGGCTGGATTGGTTCCCCAATTCAAAATAGTACTGTTTTGTAAAGAATAGTTTGCGTTTAGTTTTAACGTATATTTGTTGCTTATGAAGGCGGGTGAGGCCAAGCCAGTTTGTTCTATTAGAATCAGTAGGGTTAGAGATGTATGTTTTTTCGGCTTCTGATGTTTGGATCTCGAGTTCTTTATCAATTTGGGAGGTTGCTTTTTTTAATATAGGATATGGCGGATTTGAGAGATCCTCTAAGGTATGCCTTAAAGGTATCCCATTTCAGGGCATGGTGGGTGTTGCCATCATGGGCATCCAGGAACATTGATATGTGGATTGGTGTTTGATCATTTTCCTTTAGGAGTTTGAGCCAGAATGGGTGTATTTTCCAAGCAGGGATGACCCCAGTGTTGGGAAATTTTAGAGTTACTAGTATCGGGCTGTGGTCTGAGATGCCCCGTGGGCAGTGGGCTATGTCAGAGGTGTAAAGTGCCAATGTTGGGGAGCACAGGATATAATCTATTCTTGAGAGTGTGTTCTGGCCTGTGGAGTGACAAGTGAACTCGAGTGTGTCGGGGTGTCTCAAGCGCCAGAGGTCTACCCAGCCCACACTCTCGAAGAGTTGTTGCATAGGCGAACTTTCTGTGACATTAGCTCCGGGGGACGATTGGAATCTGTCCTTAATCGGGTTCATTACCCGATTGAAGTCCCCCATACAAATCACTTGTGCTGAGGGAAATTGGTGAGCGAATGTAATGGCAGCTTGCATGAGGTGGAGGTTATTGTGGGGTGGGTTGTATATGCATAGAATGACGTAAGGTTTCGAGTCGACCTCCGCGTGTACAAATATAAATCTGCCTTCAGGGTCTCTTTTTTGATATTTGTGGGGTTCCATCTTAGTGATTTATGGATGAGGAGTGAAACTCCTCTAGATAAGGGAGTGTGAAAGGAGTGGCACATCCATTGTACCCACGGTTTCTTGAGAGAGTCAGCTTTGTCCGCAGTAAGGTGAGTCTCCTGCAAACCTACAATGTGGGGGCTGTATTGTTTAATACAAGAGAAGACTGCAGTACGTTTGTTAGCTGTTCCCAGGCCTCGAACATTCCAGCTAAGACACGACAACGCCATTATGGGGTGTGGTCATATGTGGCTCAATCAGGTATTTGGAGTGTAGGGTTTCACTGACCGTTGTAGGAGAAAGGTAATTATACCAGCGCAGACTTGTTTGTAACTTAACATCAGCTATATTATAACAGCTTAAACATCTAACAAATGACATTCCGCTTAACGTTAGTATATTGCGGGTGTCTGAAAACAAGGTAAGCTACAATCTCCTTGAGAGTAGCGGTTGTTGCGGGTAGGGGATATTTCCCTGGCCTGTAGGAGCTTGATTTACGGGGGTTAATCTGCCGGTTATTACTGCTGCAGCGGATGTCAAACTTATGTCCTTGATTGGGGCAGCGTAGTGGCGAAAGGAGAGAAGGGCGCATCCTCTCGTCTTGGCTGCTCGAAGTGTCGACTATAGTCTATTGGGTTAATGACCCAGACGCCCATTGTGAAATTTACGTTGCTTGAGCTTTTTTTTTTTTGCCTGATACTATATGGCCTCCGGTGACACAGGGTGCATTTGGAGCCACTCCATGGCTTCAGCAGGGGAGTGGAGAAAGATCACTTTGTCGTTTGCTGTGATTCGTAGGCGGGCCGGATATGCCATGGAATATGGAATGCCTCTATCTTTAAATTTCTTCTTAACGTCCATGAAAGTAGCTCTCTTTTTTTTTTTTTAAGTCCGCCGAAAAGTCAGGAAAGATAGATATCGTTGAATTATTATGTTTAAGCGGACCTTTCAATCTGGCCTGACGCAGAGCGGCGTCGCGGTCTCTACAGTTCAGAACCCTTGCCAAAAATGGGCGCGGTGGGGCGCCTGGTGCCGGAGGTTTAGTCGGGACTCGATGGGCTCTTTCTACCGTGAAAGAAGCAGAGAAGGTATCTTCGCCTAGTGTGGATTTAAGCCAGTTTTCTGTGAACAGTTCTGGTTGAGTGCCTTCAGCCCTTTCGGAGAGTCCAATTATGCGCAAGTTGTTGCGGCGCAAACGGTTCTCCAGATAATCTGTTTTTGTTTGGCAGAATTCTGCCTGTCTCACTGCTTTCTGAACTGCCGCCGGGAGCGGACGTAGGGTATCTTCTATGCTAGAGATACGGTCTTCCATTTCATGTATCCTGCCCCGTATATTTTGCATGTCTTGTCTTAATAATGTAACGTCCGATTTAACTTCTTCTATTTTCCCTGTAAGGGAGGTTTTACAGGTATTTATTGCTTCTAATAATTGGCGCATCGTTGGCTCTGAGTTTTTCCCCGGTTCGATGTCATTGTCCCTTGTTTGGACAGTCCGCGATGCGCGCGGTGTATGGTCAGAAGGCTCAGCTCGGGAGAACTCCTTTAATTTCTCCGCAGCGGTACCGCCTTTAGCTCGGGTACTCATGATAGGTGGTTGTATGGTAGGGGTTGTTGACGAAACTTGCACTAGCGTCTCTATGTTGACACGTTTAGCTATGGGGCTGTCCGTATTAAGAATATGGGCGGGCAATCCGTTCGAATTATAATCAATTTGTTGAAGCGCCAAGTATATCGTTCGCTCCCTTATAGGTTTGGTGGTTTGTCTGAGGTATAGGACTAAGTCTCGGATGTATGTCCATAAAGGTTTATATCAGGCTCGTTTGATTGTTGCGCAGCCCGGTAGTGAAGAGTTGGTCCAGTTAGTATGAGGATTTTCTATTGTGGTTATCCTTTGGTCAAGACTCCATGCTATCTCTGCGGGGTCAGCTGTAGCAGCCGCCGCCACCAGCCCCAGTCGCAAAATGGTGGTTGAGAGAGGGGATCTCCCCCCCAACGTGTGTGCGCGGGGGGGCTTTCACTGACTTTATAGTCTTTGTGCTCCTATCTCCCCCTCCCCAAGAGACTTACAGTTGGTGACTTCTGCCGGGAACACAGTTCAGGTGCGGCTCACTCCTCCAGTCGTGGATTCCCCGGGGGAGTGCTGTGTAGGTTTTAGGAGGGTCGCGGGTCGTCTTCTCGCAGATTTCAGCGCGACCGCGAATGTCTCAGTTGTCCGTCCGCAAGCCCGACTAGTCCGCTCCGGTGGTCAGGTGGAGAGGACACTCTTTCCGGGTTCCAGCCGCGGCAGGGAGCGGCGCGTCACTGCGGACCGGCTGTCACGCCAGGCGGCGGCCGCAGGTCTGGAACTCCAAGCGGCAGTGAAGAGGTGTCAGCGCGCAGCGTGGTTCCCGCCCGGGGTTCGCCCAGGTGAGTCTCGTGGGCTTTCTCAGGGGGCGGCTGGTGCTAGTATTCGGCTGGGTCTACTGCACAGGTCTTAAGCAGCCTGTCTTCCAGCCGGGGGGGGGGCAGTCAGGAGTTCGGTGTAGGCGCCGGTCACGCACCGGCAGCGATAGCCAAGCAGGAGCAGAGCCCCTCGTCGGTCACCGGCGAGGGCAAGGAGTGTCGTGGGGCTGTGGGGGCAGCGGGCGCCCCGGCAGTGTCCGCAGTCTTGGGACCGCGAGCGGAGGTGAAGGGGTGTCGGCGCACGGCCTTTTTCCCGCTCTGCGCTCGGTCTTCAGCAGGGTGCTCCGGAGAGAGGAGTTTCTCCTCCCGTCTCTACTCTTTCGCCGCAGCAGGGTCGGTATTGTCTTCTTGGTCCGTCCAGCCAGGAATGGAGGCCAGGATGCCAGGATAAATGCAGGATGATTATATCCCCTGGGGAGCTTCACTTACTCGCGACCGTCCATGCTGGCCGCTAGCCCCGCCCCCAGTAGCGCGGTTTTATTTAGTTGGTTTTCGGAATGTGGCCAGGATTAAGTGGGCCGTGGCGGGGGGATGGTGGGGGGGCTCTCTTGTTGTGTCGGTAAAGGTGAAATTCTTGGACTGCCACCAGACGGACCAATGCAAAGGTATTTGCCAAGAATATTTTCATTGTTGGAGGAGGGGGATGTTTTTGAGGCACTACGTGTCCTCTCCACGTGTCCGTGGTTATATGCACCTTAACAGTAACCGCGCTGGTGGGAAATGGCCTTGCTGCCATCATGTCTTTGGGAAGCCTCCGTTTCCACACCCCAGTGACATAGCATTAGCAGCGGTATAGGCAGAGCCCAGAATTAGTAACATTTCAGCGGTAGCATTAGGGACAGGCCCCAGTAACATATCACTAGCAGCATTATAGGGGGAGCACAGTATTAGTTCCATTTCAGTAGTAGTAGCAGTCCAGACAGGCCCCAGTAACAATTCCGAAGCAGCAGTATAGGGGGAGCACAGTATTAGTTCCATTTCAGTAGTAGTAGCAGTCCAGACAGGCCCCAGTAACAATTCCGAAGCAGCAGTATAGGGGGAGCACAGTCTTAGTTCCATTTCAGTAATAGTAGCACTCAAGACAGGCCCCAGTAACAATTCCGAAGCAGCAGTATAGGGGGAGCGCAGTCTTAGTTCCATTTCAGTAATAGTAGCACTCAAGACAGGCCCCAGTAACAATTCCGAAGCAGCAGTATAGGGGGAGCACAGTATTAGTTCCATTTCAGTAGTAGTAGCAGTCAAGACAGGCCACAGTAACATTCCCGTTGCAGCAGTTTAGGGAGGTAACAGTCTCTTGCACATTTCAGTAGTTGCAATATAGACAAGGCCCCAGTTACATTTATGTAGCAAAAGTGTAGGCCAACCCCACACACCGTGCTGTACCATGAGTGCAGGCGAAGCCCTTAAAAATTACTAGGATTACACTGTAGGCGAGGGCCCAAAAAAATGGTGTACCAACAGTACTAATGTACCTCAGAAAAATTGCCCATGCCCAACCAAGAGGGCAGGTGAAACCCATTAATCGCTTTGGTTACTGTGGCTTTATTTGTAACTAGGCCTGGAGGCAGCCCAGTTACAATAAAAATTGGTTCAGGTGCAAGTTTCAACACTTTAATGAGAATTGAAACGTATAAACATTGTTTACAAAAGTTATATGACTGAGCCTTGTGGGCCTAAGAAAAATTGCCCGTTCGGCGTGATTACGTGAGGTTCAGGAGGAGGAGCAGGAGGAGGAGGATGAATATAATGCACAGATTGATGAAGCTAAAAGGTCCCCGTTTTTTATGGTGATAGAGAACGATGCTTCCATCCGCGGGTGCAGCCTACGTATTATTTAGGTACCGCTGCTGTCCGCTGGTGGAGAAGAGAAGTCTGGGGAAATCAAGGCTTTGTTCATCTTTATGCGTGTAAGCCTGTCGGCACTGTCAGTTGACAGGCGGCTACGCTTATCCGTGATGATTCCCCCAGCCGCACTAAACACCCTCTCTGACAAGACGCTAGCCACAGGGCAAGCAAGCACCTCCAGGGCATACAGCGCGAGTTCAGGCCACGTGTCCAGCTTCGACACCCAGTAGTTGTAGGGAGCAGAGGCGTCACGGAGGATGGTCGTACGATCGGCTACGTACTCCCTCACCATCCTTTTACAGTGCTCCCGCCGACTCAGCCTTGACTGGGGAGCGGTGACACAGTCTTGCTGGGGAGCCATAAAGCTGGCAAAGGCCTTGGAGAGTGTTCCCCTGCCTGTGCTGTACATGCTGCCTGATCTCCGCGCCTCCCCTGCTACCTGGCCCTCGGAACTGCGCCTTCTGCCACTAGCGCTGTCGGATGGGAATTTTACCATCAGTTTGTCCACCAGGGTCCTGTGGTATAGCATCACTCTCGAACCCCTTTCCTCTTCGGGTATTAGAATGGAAAGGTTCTCCTTATACCTTGGGTCGAGCAGTGTGTACACCCAGTAATCCGTAGTGGCCAGAATGCGTGTAACGCGAGGGTCACGAGAAAGGCATCCTAACATGAAGTCAGCCATGTGTGCCAGGGTACCTGTACGCAACACATGGCTGTCCTAACTAGGAAGATCACTTTCAGGATCCTCCTCAGGCCATACACGCTGAAAGGATGACAGGCAAGCAGCATGGGTACCCTCAGCAGTGGGCCAAGCTGTCTCTTCCCCCTCCTCCTCATGCTCCTCCCCCTCCTCCTCCTCCAAAACGTGCTGAGATATAGACATGAGGGTGCTCTGACTATCCAGCGACATACTGTCTTCCCCCGCCTCCGTTTCCGAGCGCAAAGCGTCTGCCTTTATGCTTTGCAGGGAACTTCTCAAGAGGCATAGCAGAGGAATGGTGACGCTAATGATTGCAGCATCCCCGCTCAGCATCTGGGTAGACTCCTCAAAGTTTCCAAGGACCTGGCAGATGTCTGCCAACCAGGCCCACTCTTCTGTAAAGAATTGAGGAGTCTGACTCCCACTACGCCGCCCATCTTGGAGTTGGTATTCCACTATAGCTCTACGCTGCTCATAGAGCCTGGCCAACATGTGGAGCGTAGAGTTCCACCGTGTGGGCACGTCGCACAGCAGTCGGTGCACTGGCAGATGAAACCGATGTTGCAGGGTGCGCATGGTGGCAGTGTCCGTGTGGGACTTGCGGAAATGTGCGCTGAGCCGGCGCACCTTTCCGAGCAGGTCTGACAAGCGTGGGTAGATTTTCAGAAACCGCTGAATCACCAAATTAAAGACGTGGGCCAGGCATGGTATGTGCGTGAGGCTGCCGAGCTGCAGAGCCGCCACCAGGTTACGGCCGTTGTCACACACGACCATGCCCGGTTGGAGGCTCAGCGGCGAAAGCCAGCGGTCGGTCTGCTCTGTCAGACCCTGCAGCAGTTCGTGGGCCGTGTGCCTCTTCTCTCCTAAGCTGAGTAGTTTCAGCACGGCCTGCTGACGCTTGCCCACCGCTGTGCTGCCACGCCGCGCGACACCGACTGCTGGCGACGTGCTGCTGCTGACACATCTTGATTGCGAGACAGAGGTTGCGTAGGAGGAGGAGGAGGGTGGTTTAGTGGAGGAAGCATACACCGCCGCAGATACCAGCACCGAGCTGTGGCCCGCAATTCTGGGGGTGGGTAGGACGTGAGCGGTCCCAGGCTCTGACTGTGTCCCAGCCTCCACTAAATTCACCCAATGTGCCGTCAGGGAGATATAGTGGCCCTGCCTGCCTGTGCTTGTCCACGTGTCCGTTGTTAAGTGGACCTTGGCAGTAACCGCGTTGGTGAGGGCGCATACAATGTTGCGGGAGACGTGGTCGTGCAGGGCTGGGACGGCACACTGGGAAAAGTAGTGGCGACTGGGAACCGAGTAGCGCGGGGCCGCCGCCGCCATCATGTTTTTGAAAGCCTCCGTTTCCACAAGCCTATACGGCAGCATCTCCAGGCTGATCAATTTGGCTATGTGCACGTTTAACGCTTGAGTGTGCGGGTGCGTGGCGGCGTACTTGCGCTTGCGCTCAAACAGTTCCGCTAGCGATGGCTGGACGCTGCACTGAGACACACTGCTGGATGGGGCCGAGGACAGCGGAGGTGAGCATGTGGGTGCAGGCCGGGAGACGGTCGTGCCTGTGTCCTGAGAGGGGGGTTGGATCTCAGTGGCAGTTTGGGGCACAGGGGGAGAGGCAGTTGTGCAAACCGGAGGCGGTGAACGGCCTTCGTCCCACCTTGTGGGGTGCTTGGCCATCATATGCCTGCGCATGCTCGTGGTGGTGGCTCCCCGGCTGATCTTGGCGCGACAAACCTTGCACACCACTGTTCATCGGTCGTCTGCACTCTCAGTGAAAAACTGCCAGACCTTTGAGCACCTCGGCCTCTGCAGGGTGGCATGGCGCGAGGGGGTGCTTTGGGAAACGGTGGATTATTCGGTCTGGCCCTGCCTCTACCCCTGGCCACCGCACTGCCTCTTCCAACCTGCCCTGCTGCTGCACTTTCCTCCCCCTCTGAAGACCTGTGCTCAGTAGGCTTAGCAAACCAGGTGGGGTCAGTCACCTCATCGTCGAGTTGCTCTTCCTCAGAAACCTCTGTGCGCTCCTCCCTCGGACTTGCTGCCCTTACTACTACCTCACTGATAGACAACTGTGTCTCATCGTCATCGTCCTCCTCACCTACTGAAAGCTCTTGAGAGAGTTGCCGGAAGTCCCCAGCCTCATCACCCAGACCCCGGGAACTTTTCAAAGGTTGGGCATCGGTCACGACAAACTCCTCCGGTGGGAGAGGAACTATTGCTGCCCATTCTGGGCAGGGGCCCGAGAACAGTTCCTGGGAGTCTGCCTGCTCCTCAGAATGTGTCATTGTAATGGAGTGAGGAGGCTGGGAGGAAGGAGGAGCAGCAGCCAGAGGATTCAGAGTTGCAGCAGTGGATGGCATAGAAGTCTGTGTGTTCGATAGATTGCTGGATGCACTTTCTGCCATCCACGACAGGACCTGCTCACACTGCTCATTTTCTAATAAAGGTCTACCGCGTGGACCCATTAATTGTGAGATGAATCTGGGGACCCCAGAAACTTGCCTCTCTCCTAATCCCGCAGCAGTCGGCTGCGATACACCTGGACCAGGAGCTCGGCCTGTGCCCACACCCTGACTTGGGCCTCCGTGTCCTCGCCCCTGTCCACGTCCTCTAGGCCTACCCCTACCCCTCAGCATGGTGTATTACGAGTAGAGCAGAAACAGAACGCTGTAATTAAATGTGCCGCTTATTGGCTTGTGGTTGGAGGCTGACTTCGCTTACAGAACGCACAGCAGAGCCAGGAAACAATAATGCGCAAGCCTGTAGTGAGACCTAGGTGCGTATGGAATTCACAGCGCAGAACCAGTCAAGTGGCCAAAGGCCAGTGGTAGGCCTTAAGTATTTTGCTTCTATTTTTTAAAATGGTGAGGTGAAAAACCAGACAGACACTGTATGCAGCGTATATATGTATACTCTTTCCCTCTGGCGGGATGACGGCGGTCATGTAACGGACACAGCAGAGCCAGGAAACAATATGCGCAAGCCTGCTGTAACGCTTAGCTGGGTATTAATTAGCGACTACTACCCTCAGCAGACACGCCGTAAACTGAAGACGGTCACAGGCAGCCCAAATATAGTATTTTCCCCAATTTTTTTGAAAAAGCCCACTGCCTATATAGCCAGTATACCTCTTTCCCTGTACCACTGTCCCTGCCTCACCAGTGATGCCCCTATACTCAGTAAAATGACTGAAGACTGCGGACGCTATGGTCTGCACGCCCGATATACAAAAAAAAAAAAAGTTGTGCAACACTGCTAAAAGCAGCCTCAACAGTACTGCACACGGTCAGATGTGGCCCTGAGAAGGACCGTTGGGGTTCTTGAAGACTAAAATAACACCTAACACTCTCCCTATAGCAGCAGCATCAGCAGTACTTTCCCTGATCTCTCTCATCGTGCATCTGTGGCGAGCCGCGGGCAGGGCAGATTTAAATACTCGGGTGTCATCTGATCTCCCCAGCCACTCACTGCAGGGGGGTGGTATAGGGCTGGAACGTCACAGGAGGAAGTTGTAATGCCTTCCCTGTGCTTCTATTGGCCAGAAAAGCGCGCAAATTTCTCAGGGAAGGAAACGTAATGGAGTCGAGCACCGCGTGGTGCTCGTCTCGAGTAACGAGCATCTCGAACACCCTAATACTCGAACGAGCACGCTCGCTCATCTCTATTTATAATGTATTCGGGTAGATCACATACAAACACTATTGTGCAGACACACAGTGGATCAGATGTACAATGACACCAGTGTGTGTTGCCTAACCAAATTCTCTACCAGATATTTCTCAGTACTAAGTCACCCGTTTAGGGTGCCGTTTGTTATCCACTGTTATCAATACTGTATAAAGAGAACTGACCATAAAGGACCTAGGGAATAAAAATAGACACCCTGTCCAATATCACCCTTCCGGGAATAGTCTTTTCATGCAGGCTTGGTGCACAAGGCTATATAGACAGTTCACACTGAATGCGTGCAGTTTCTTATACTCTGCACATCTACTATATTTCATACAACCGCGTGACTACTCTGGTTAAAGGGGACACAATAGAAGCCTGGCAGAGCGGACCTTATATCACGGTCACTTTAAATATTGAAAGATTGTACACTTATACTAGAGATAGTATTCAGTGAGGACACTTAGATCTTATAAGATGGTGAATGAACCATGAGGGTAGTTTGCTGAAACGGCATATTCTGATAGAGCAGGTAAGTAGCTTTAAGGATAAAGATCAGACCAGCCACCTTCCTGTCTCAGTAATTTACTAGCTCCCACAATAAGATTTTGGTGAGAGACCAGGTGTCTGAATAAAGCAGATGTAGGCCCTTGTTCAGACTAGTGTATTCCGCTGGTTGTCGCTCCTTTCCTATTAATCCACCCTCAACCACACAGCTGACTGTCCTCTATCGTTGTCAAAGAGGGTAATTGTCCAATAAATATATTGAAAAGAAATTATACTAGGTAAAATTTGTTTTATTGTCTGACAAAAAAATAGATGCCCCAGCCTCTCCATAAAGAATTCTTCTGTGGAATGGTTATAAAACAGAAAATATGAATACATTGACTCCCTAAATGTCATCTTGCCTCCACAAATCTCGGCGTTCCCTAAATGCTAGATAAAATTGGGAAACTGTGGAGTATGTTTTGAAACGGTAAGGGGGGTGGAGGAAGTTTTCAGAGGCCTGATTGTAATGGACACTTGGGTCACTAAACCTTGGTACTGCTTCTCCTTCCGTGCTTCCTGCTTTTAAAGTTGATCAAGACTCATTGATTCCAAGCTCTCAGGTAGCTAAGAGCAGGGAACTTCTGGATGTTCCAGCGGCACCATTTTATTGCGCTTCTGTAAAAAAAAAAAAGTTTTGTGAACTGTATCTGAATAAAACCCGTTAGTAACCACTCTTTAAAAAAAGAAGACATATTAGCGAACCTAAGAAGTTAAAAGGTATTTCCATATACACTGTATTGCTTTATTTTGTACTGTTTACCAGATCTGTAATTTTGTGTTTTTCCTCTTATGCGAAGCGAGCCCCTGGAATAAGAAAGCGAAGACTGTACAGGTGCAGCCACTGCCAGAAAACGACGTTTTGACTGATAATAATAACACAAAGTGGGTGCTTGACCAGCTCTTGCCAAGTGAGAAGACTGGGCTTCATTATAAAGGTGACATATTTATATTTACAACATTGCATGCTGATGTGGGGCTACACATTGATCCCTCTTTCGCTTACAAATGAATATAGCATTCGCACTTCTGCTCCATACACATGTGGCATTCTCAGGGTGGGCCACTTTTGGGACTACTGGGGGTCCCGACAATTCGATCCCCAGCGATCAGACACTTTGCTGAAGAGTTTGCTTCCACGATTCATTGCTACAGTATTGTTTTTATAATATGTGTCTACTATCTCAATGAGGTCAGACTCTGCCATTGTTTTCACCTAATCAACGTTCAGTTGACAGGTTAAAAAATGGTTAGATGTGGGAAATATTTGTGTAATCATGGTAGCCTGTCTGTTTCTGTTCTGTTGTGTATAAAGGCTTCTTCAGTTATAATCTAACCTGGCCTGATGAAGGGGCATTAAGTAGCCCCCAAAGCTTGCTTAGCAAATTTTTCTGGTTGGGTAATAAAGGTATCACCTCTGCAATACTTTTTGGGGTTTTTTTTATACAAGGGTATTTAACATTACATTACTTTTCTGGCTAACACGGTACTATGCTATTTTTGCTCTACCTAAAGTTATAGGGAAAATTTATGGCTGTGGTTGGTTATGTGCTAGAATTTTAGTGCCCAAAAATTGCAAACTTCAGAGTATGCCTGTTTTGCAGATAGAGATTTGCCTTTCCCGCGCAAGAACTGGCCAAAGATGCACCAAACCTATTAAGAGGCATGTGAATCTTAATAAATTTGGAGTATCTTACTCTACCGCGCTGCTCCTAAAGACTGATATGAGATCATCCCGTAGTGTTTCAATTCATGATCATGAAGTGCTCTCCTCCTTTTACCTAGTGGGGTTCTTCGCACATAAGTCTATATTGTACTGTAGACTTCTGTAAGAAATATTTAGTAGCTGTGTAGCAATATTGTTAAGTTCTTATTCAAAATTACAATTGCACTCCGCTGTTTCTGTCAGCCCCATTGAAATGAAGTGAGTAGCACTGTGTATGTGCAGCCAGCTCTCTCTTCACTCTGGTTGGAGCAGCGATACTGCTGTGACTGGAAGTGAGGCAAGTAAGACCCTTGTTCCTTGGTTCAGAGGAGGTTCCAGTGCTTGTAGCTCCGCTGACCTATCAGTTTTGACCCATACAGTGAGCGGGTGAAGACTTAAAAAAAACGCTGCCTTACTAGAATATCTAGAATAACTTCCTTACTGGAAAACCTTTCCGGGAATCAATAGTATTTAAAAAAAAATTCCTTTTATTCAACATCATTTGAAAAAAAAGAAAGGTATTTTAGTTTCAAAATACTTTATTCAGGAGTCAAACATATAAAGTACAACTTTTTTTTTTTAAGTATTCAAGAGTGGATTTCCCCTCGCAGGGGGTGTAACATAACAAACAACATTAATCCTATTCCTAAATTGAGTGTACTATTCTCTTATCCAATTTAATTCTAACAATATTATTCCTTAGACTCTATCTCCGGTTTTCACTAGAAATATTGTTTCAACAAAAAACAAACAAACAAAAAGAAAATAAAAATAAAAAGATAAGAAAATATTTGTAGGTCCTAAATATCGTGGTTCAAACATTAAACTTTTAACAAAGATCAACTGTGGTCGTCTCTCATTCCCTTATTAGGTGCATTCGTATTTCTCCCGTCTATTCATCATATGGGTCTTATTTTTATGTCGACTGGAGGATGTGTCTCAAACCTGGTATTTCTACCATGTTTATCCAGGGGTCCCAAATTTCACCGAACTTTTCTAAAGCATCTGTTCCTACTGCGTGCATTCTCTCGTATAGTACGATACGTGAGACTCTATCTAGCACGTCCTGGAAGAAAAGGTCTCTCTGCTTCCATCTGGAGGCAATGTGTATTCTGGCGGCCATACAGATCGCCTGGATTAACTTGTGGGCTCGATATCTGGTCCCAGGTTGACGATCACCCAGTAAGAGTGTGGCTGGTGATCTCTGTAGGTTACCTATGAATAGCCTCCGTAGAAGCCTATGGACTTGCGTCCAGAGTCTAGCCACCACTGGACATGTCCACCAGATATGGGCTTGTGTGCCTATTTCAGCGCATCCTCGAAAACACAAAGGCGACGTGGACTGAAATATTTGGTGCAGTCTGTATGGCACCAAGTGGGTTCTATGGAGAATCTTCATAGATGTTTCTGTCAAGGTCACCTGGTGACTCCCCTTCGCCACCGTCTCACAACACTGTCTCCATTTCTCTAGTGACAAGCTTATTTTTAGGTCCTTTTCCCATTTTTCCATATAAGGAAGCTTTCCTTCTCCACCTGGTCTGTTCAGCATGTTATAGATTAAGGATAGGGACCCCTTTTTCATAGGGTCCCTCAGGCATAGTCTCTCGAATGCAGTCAGCTCTGGTAGAGAACTTGGAAGCCTGAGTGAGCCTAGGAAATGATATACCTGATTAATTCTAAAGTTCTCGGATGTGGGAGGATTGAATTTGATTTTAAATTGATTTATGGTGAGTATTTTGGAGTTTTCTATCATGCTGTGTAGGCTAGTAAGCTCGTTTATTTTCCACCACTGAAAATGTAACAGGTCTCTGCTTGGAGGGAACTTTTCGTTTGGTATCAGTGTCATTAGTCTAGATGGATTGTTTGATAGTTTATGTTTGTACCTGGATTCCCTCCAGATGCGTATCGAGTGATATGATAGTGGGCTCTTGTCCATAAAGTTTGATTTGAGTGGACCTGCCAACCAAGTCAGTTCCGCGGGGGTGTGTGGGGCTAACTTATGCGTCTCCATGGTGACCCAGATTGGGGCTTTTGTACCCCCCATGGTTTCGATCCATTGTGCCAGTCTCGCTGCTAGATAGTATTTTTTCAGGTTGGGGACTGAAAGGCCTCCTAATTTCTTATGATAGTACATAGTCCTGTTTTTAATCCTTGCCTTTCTACCGGCCCAAATAAACTTGAAGATGGCTTTTTGAAATTCATCCAGAACTCCGTTTGGGATAGGAATGGGCAGTGACCTAAACAAATATAGTATCCGGGGCAGGGTATTCATTTTTACCGCGTTTATCCTTCCCATCCACGAGAGCATGGGATCATTCCACTTTGTTAGCTCCGAGGTTAGTTTCTTGATTAGCGGTGGGTAATTCCATTTATATAGAGAGGACAGGGAGGGGGTCAGGTTAATTCCCAGATATGGTATATATTGTGCCTGCTGATTAAAGCCGAAATTTATATCTATTAACTTTATTAGGGAGGGTGGAGTATTTATATGTGTTATATCGCTTTTATCTGTATTTACTCTCAGTCCCGTTAAGGTTGCCCACTTATCGAGGAGATTCATCAAATTTGGCAAGGTTGTTAGGGGTTGAGTGATAGTCAATAGCATATCATCCGCAAATAAATTTATTTTATATTCCTTATCCCCCAAGGTGACTCCCTTTTATATTTGGGTTCTCTCTTATTGCTATCGCTAACGGCTCCATAGCTAGGGCGAAAAGCGCTGGAGAGAGAGGGCATCCCTGTCGGGTGCCTCGCTTAATTGGGATTGGTCTTTCTTTGGTTGTTGGCAGTTTCAATAGGGTTGAGGGATGAGAGTACAAAGATTTTATTGCCCGTAGAAATTCCCCGTTAAAACCCATGTGACCCAGCAGGGCGAACAGATAGTCCCACGATATGGAATCGAACGCTTTTTCGATGTCTAAAGCGAGTAGAGTCAGGGAGTTACTATTTCTCTGGGCCTGGTCAATAATGTTTAGTACTTTCCTGATATTGTCCGGCGCCTGTCTTTGCGGAATAAAGCCTACTTGGTCTTTATGGATGAGTTTTGCAAGAAAGAGATTCAGTCGCCTCGCTAGGACACTTGTAAAGATTTTATAATCTAAGTTTAGGAGCGATATTGGCCTATAATTTTTTGGGGACAGTGGATCTTTGTTCGCCTTCGGTATCACCGTTAGGTTTGAATTAAGAAATTCCGCTGGTGGGGTTTGTCCGTCCATCAGGGTTTGAAACATCTCCCCGAGGGGTCCAGCTACACGGTCCTTGTATTTTTTATAATATATAGCTGTAAGGCCATCAGGGCCTGGGGCCTTACCTGGTTTTAGGTTGTCTATTACCTCTACTATCTCCTCCTCCGTGATGTCGGCATTTAATAAGTCTCTCTGTTCCTGACTTATGGTGGGTAGTTGTACTGACTCTAGGAATTCTTTTCTCAAGGATTCTCCTCCCCCCCCATGTTCTCGGTAAAGGGCCGTATAAAAGTCGGCGAATGTGTTGTAGATTTTTGTTGGATTGGTGGTCGTTGTATTATGTGGAGTGTATAATTTGAATACTGAGTTTAGTCTCTGCGTTTCCCGCAGCTTCTTGGCTAGCATTTTATCTGGTTTGTTTGCAAATTTATAGTATTTGTATTTGGTCCACTGTAGCGCCCGTTCTACTTTTTCCGACATTAAGATGTTTAGTTGGAGTTTAATGTCCTTGATTTCTTTCGTGGTCGCCCGCGTCGGATTCCGCTGGTTCAAGTTTTCCAGGAGAAATAATCTCCTTTCTAGTGCTTGGAAAGCTTTAGATCTTTCCTTTTTTTTCTGGGATGATGTTTGAATCAGTCTACCCCGGATATATGCCTTGTGGGCGAGCCATGCCCACTGCGGTTTGTTTTCTGGCCCCTTATTATACTCAAAGAATTCTGCTATTTGGGTCGCAATTTTGTTTGAGGTTGCTGGGTCCTTCAAGATCGCCTCATTTAGCCTCCATCTGAACACATTTCCTTTGGTGTTTTCTAATTGTATCTCACAGAGTACCAGATCGTGGTCCGACCACGCATTCGGGTAATGCCTGGCGGTCGCGAGCTGGGGTACTAGCTGTGTCGAGATTAGCACATAGTCGAGTCTAGAGTAGGTCTGGTTTGGTGCTGAGAAAAAGGTATATCCTCTATCTTTTCCATGTACCTCTCTCCAACAATCAGCCAGTCTGTGGTGTTCTAGTTTAGTTTCCCAATCTTTTCTCTGTTTTACTGAAAATCTGTCTGGGGTATTACTTGATCTATCTAACATTTTGTGGAAGGGGAAGTTGAAGTCCCCTGCCCATAGGACCTTGTGTTGCGGGAATCTATTTAATTGATTTGCTACTTTTTGCATGATAGGCCAGGGGTTTTCCGGTGGTGCGTACATGTTAACTATTAGCAGTGGCTGGTCTTGGAGTGTACCCCACGTAAGGCAGTATCTCCCTTCTTGGTCACTTTCTGAATGGATGTCATGGAGGGGGAATGAGTTATGCAATAGTGTCATGACCCCCCTATGTTTTTTGCTTGCTGTGGATGAGAAGCTTCTTGTGTAGTTGTGGTTAATGTGTCTGGGGGCTGAACTATGGGAGAAATGTGTCTCCTGGATGCAGATTATGTCCGGTTTGTGTTTGGTGTATGTTATAAAGGCTTTTCTCCGTTTGTTCGGTGAGTTAAATCCTCTCACATTGTGGGAAATCAAACATACCATTTGGTGGTGTGGTCTGGGCTTGCTGTGATGTCCTTACCAGGGAGCTTGTGATCGTCTGCCTGTTGTCCTCCAATCTGACCCCAATTCTGAGAGACGACCTGTGATCTTAATTCAAAAACAGTTACAAACATGCATTCAAACATATCCACCTTTCCCCTCTGTGTTTGTGGGAATGGTGTAACACTTAACCAATTCAGGTTAACTAGGGTCCTCGGACCCTTAAGGCCAGAGATTGGATTGGTGTCACCTTTTGGTGACCCCTCCATCTCTGAAGTACTCGGCAACTTTCTTACCATCTTGGGACTATGCATCCTGATCTACGAAAAAATATGAGTTATACAATCAATTTGTACTCTTTCTATGGGGACGCACCCACGCGGGATCTCCCCTCCGCGGGCTCCTCCCCCCCCTCTAATATATTCATTATGAATCATAGAAATATTAGCCTTTCGTTTATCTAATTGTCGTCTCCTCTCCCCCCCCCCCCCCAGTCCTCCCCCGTTTCTTCTTCCCTCTTCTCCTCTATAAACCTGGGAGAGTGGTAAGCGGGGTTACAGCGTCCATTTTAACTCTTTCAAGCCTTCTCTAGGCCCTGTTGGGCCCATTGTTTGATGCAATTTGATCTCGCGGTCTGGATCTGCTTTGTGTCGGGTGTGGAGTAACCCAGGATCGCCTAGGACGCAGGCGCGTTCTTCTTGTTTCTGGTGGTCTTTCTATTTGTATCTGTGCTCTCTCTAGGGCTTCGTAGGCCTCCTCCAAGGACTTCGCCGTATGTGTTCTGCCTTGGTACTGGAAGATAAGCGCGAACGGGAATGCCCATTTATATCTGATGTTGGCCGTTATTAAAGCTTGTGTAATTGGCCTGAACATCCTCCTTTTCGCCAGTGTAGATGGGGCAATGTCTGCGTAGAGTTGAACGGCGGAAGACATCCCGGGTAATGGAGTGAGGTTCCTGGCTGCCGCCAGGAGTTGGTCTCTCACTTCGCTGTAGTGTAACTTAAGCACCACATCTCGAGGCAGTTCTGGATTTGGGGGTTTCGCAAGTGCCCTGTGTATTCGGTCAATTTTAAATGAAGTTTGATCGAGCTGGGGCAGAAGTGCGGAGAAGAGGTTGATTGCCGTCTCTTTCAAGGCTGTGATCGATTCTGGAAGGCCCCTTATTCTGATATTAGATCGCCTCGACCTGTTTTCCAGGTCCTCTAGTTTGGCTTCCATTTGATCTACTTTAGATTCTAAGTCTGCCACATAGCCTCGGTCTGTTTCCACAACTTCGATTATGTCCTCTGTTTTTCTCTCTAGTTCTTCCGTTCTTTGCCCCAAGTCTCGTATCTGCTCAGTAAAGTCTTTTACTGCGGCCGAGAGCGCCGTTTTGAAAACTTTTTCCATTTTTGCTAGTAGACTGGAGTGGTCTGCGTTATCGTGTCTTGTTTCTATATTTTCTTCTTCTGCATCTATTTCTGAGGGGCTTCTGGACGCTGTAGGGGAGAGGGTTTCTGCTTGGGATTGGGAAGCGAACATGTTCATTAGCGTGCCTTTGGATGGGGTCTTCGTTGTTTTGCCTTTGTTTTTAGACATTTTTTTTTTTTTTTGATGGTTGCTTCAGGTCTACAAAGGGTGCTTGTAGGTTTTAATCTATTTTTCTTATTGCATAATGCAGCTGTCCCGATGGAGCAGACACTAGGGCCTCATTGCCCGAAGCGGCTAGTTCTGCTCAAGCGCTGAGTGGGGGTTGCTCTCTAGGCTAGGAGTCGGGTTCAGGGTTCTCCTTTACGCTGTCGTGGTCTGTATCGGGGGTCGGTCGGGTTCTGTTTTCCCTTTATACAGACAGTCCTTGCATAGATCGTGACAGGAGGCGGGGAGAGGTGACGAGGGTCTTTATGGTGTTGAAGTTTTGGGGCTGTGCAGGTTTAATTATTGCTGTTGCTGTGCCTTTACTATATGGCTTTTGCATCCGTAGGGGGTGGGTTGCTCTATGAGAGTTGTTATGCTCAGTGGTTAACTGATTCAGAGCCAGGCTTGTCCCCACACTCCTTTTTCTCCTCCTGCAGGGGCCCCCTCTGTGGTCTTTTCCCCTTAGGGTCCTTGAGCCTGTTCCTGGTCCTTCTCCCTTTGCCTCTCTTCTTAATAATGTGCAGGGGAGAGTGTCTGGGAGTTGCGCTTTTCTTTATTGTTTAGGGGTGATTCTTTTCACCTTGTTGTACTACAAAAGATTGTAAAGGAGTGTAGACTTCTGTGAGCCTTGATGAATTTACTGGGGGCCTGTAGTACGTCGGGCTGCCAGTAGGTGGTGGTGTTGTTTCATAGAAGCTGCAGAGTTCTGCACGGTGCAGCCCCTATGTTTACTGGGAAGCCTCGGTTTGTGGCTCACTAGCCGGGTCTCTGAGGGGCTGGAAAGAGGTAGGGGGTGCCTTTTTTCTCAGGCTTTGTTGTGCAGTTTATGTCCCCTGTGATCCCTCCTTTGTTAGCCTCCGTGCTTGTTCTCCCTCCTCCTCCCCGTATCCTACCTCCTGCTGTCTCTGCCGGGTCTTCTCCTCTTCCACCTTGTACAGGGGGGGGGAGCTGGGCTTCTTTTCCAGTTGCCACAGGTCTCTTGCTGGTGGTACCTGGTGAGCAGGGGCACTTCCCGGCCGTTCTTCTCCACTTCCGGTCGCGGGCCCTCTCCACTTCCGGTTTCGGCACCTCTCCTACTCTAGCCCGCGGCTTCAGGCCTGCCTGCAGGCCGAAATTTTTTTCTACCACGGAACCGGCCGTGGGTGGGCTCAAACTGTTCCTCTCGGCGAGGTGGAGTGAATCGCCGGGTCCTCGGGTGTCTCTCGACGGTGTGTCGCCCCAAAACAGCCGCTGAAGTCGCCGGGTGCGGAGGAGTGCTGGTGTATGCGACTGCTCTCCTCTCCTGCCAGGCCACGCCCCCCCAAAAGAAAGGTATTTTAGTAAAGTGTATGTTTTGTGAAAACAGGAAGAATACAATTTTTGACTTATTAAAATTTCCTTGAAAAATGAAATAACTGCTTTTGTACTTTTTTAAAAGTGTATACACTATCCAAAGGTAACAAGGAGGAGTACAGTGTCTTAAAACTGGTAAGTGTCTTGATGGAACTAATAATGTAAAATATGTTACAATCAAAATACACAATTAATTGCTGAACTAGTAAAAGATTAAGTTTTATCTTTTCATGTGTAAAAGTTAACCAAAACCTCACGTTAAGGAGGTTCATAAGTCAAAGTAAGCTCACTTGATGAGTTTTAAAGGGAACTTCCCATGTACTTTATGCTGTCCTCATGGAGGACAGCATAAAGCAGTGACAGACGCATCGATTTCAGTAGTCTGTCACTTATGGGGTGATGTGCAGTGGTTTTGAAGAACACACAGGTTGTTCCTGCATTCTCCAGGAAAAGGTGATTGGAGCTTATTCATGAGGTGCTGCTAGCCACGTCTACCATCCATGATTGACAGTTTTCTCAGTATGCAGTGTAATAGCTAGAAGACTGTCAGTCAGGGTAGATAGGAGGGACTACCAAAATCTCATGAATAAACTGGACTCCCCTCGGTCTGCACATTACCGGATAAGTGCAGACCGCTGAAATCAGCATGTCTGTCACTACTTGATGCTGCCTGCAATGAAGACAGCATAAACTACATGATAGGTTCCTTTTTATAAAGAATTAAATGTGCAATATCTATTTCAGACATTTATGTCACATTCTATGGATATAGCTCATTGTGTGTCCCAGCTCTGAGAACTGCATGTAACTTTTAAAAACTACCCTCCCACTTTCCTGACCTCATCATAGTTCACCATTTCATGCTGTCTGCCACATGTCTGTTGCGGGGTTTTATGAAAACAATCAAGTTGAGTCTACATTATTTCTGTAAATTGCGGTCACTTTAACACTTTTAAACTAATTAATTCATTAACAAAAGAGCGAGGATAGTATACACTTACAAATGGATCTGGATAAACTGGAGCCTGGGCAGAAAAGCGTCAAATGAGGTTTAAGACTGATAAATGTAAGTATACACTGTCTAATGTCTTCCGACATCGGAGCTAAACAGGCTTAAAGGGGTTGTCTCGCGAAAGCAAGTGGGGTTAAGCACTTCTGTATGGCCATATTAATGCACTTTGTAATATACATCGTGCATTAAATATGAGCCATACAGAAGTTATTCACTTACCTTCCCTGCGCTGGCGTCCCCGTCGCCATGGCTCCGTCTAACTTCAGCGTCTAATCGCCCGATTAGACGCGCTTGCGCAGAAGGGTCTTCTGCCTTCGGGTCTGTCCGGCAGCATCGGTGTTCTGGCTCCGCCGCCTTCTACGCATCATCGCGTAGCTCCGCCCCGTCGGGCGATTAGACGCTGAAGTTGGACGGAGCCATGGAGACGGGGACGCCAGCGCAGGGAAGGTAAGTGAATAACTTCTGTATGGCTCATATTTAATGCACGATGTATATTACAAAGTGCATTAATATGGCCATACAGAAGTGCTTAACCCCACTTGCTTTCGCGAGACAACCCCTTCCAGTAGTTATGTCAGAAGACCTCCAACAGTGGATTGGAATGAGTGGACTGCAATACCCAGGGAGGTTATCAAAATTAGAATTATTTAGTTTAGAAAAAAGATGGTTGAGAGGTGACTTAATAGGGCCTGGACGCCTTTCTTGAGTGCAATAATGTTACGTGTTATAGTCCCTAGATTACTTCACAAGGGTTGCTGATCCAGGAATTATTCTGACTGCCAGATTTCAAATCGGGAAGGCTCCATTGAAAGCAAGTGTCCTGTGCAATTTACCTGAGCACTGCTTTGTGCTCGCTCGAGTAACGAGCACTTTCGAGTATGCTTATACTTGAACAAGCATCAAGCTCGGACGAGCATGTTCGCTTATCTCTAACTACAATACTGAAGTATTGAAGTATATTATGCAAGTTATCAGACTCTTGCAAGTTAAACTCCCCTAGTGGGATTTAAAGTGACCTTCCAGTCATGAACTCAGAATTGAAATGTAAGATAGTACTTACGGGGTACAGCTAATGTCAAATCGTTGATTAAAGCCGCATTGGAGGCAACCTGGACTAATTAGACAGAGGGTGTGCCCCAAACTACAGTTCTTTACTTTTTTCGTGATATTTTTAACAGCTTTTCTTCCTTTTCAACATACAGGATGTCAAAGATGGAAAGATTTACAATGAACAGAATTTTTTCCAAAGAGCAGCTAAGAAAGTAACAGGTATGTGGGCAGTATACAAAACACAATACCATGTATCTGCACCCATCTTTACAGAACCAATGTAGATCACGTTACATGAGGTAATCATGTTAGATCACAAGGGAAATTTGAATCCATATGAATTTTTTTTTTCAAATTTTCTGTCTAAATCGGTCTATTGGGGTAACACAGGAGTCAGTACTGGACCCTATTTTTAATATATTTATTAATAACCTAGCAGAGGGATTGCACAATAAAATGTCAAGATTTGCAGGTGATACAAAACTATTTAAAGAAATTAACGCAAGAGAAGACAGCATGCACTTACAAGAGGATCTGGATAAGTTGGGGGCTTAGGCAAAAAAAAATGGCAAATGAGGTTTAACAGTAATAAATGTAAAGTTATGCACACGGGCAGAGGAAGTACATTTCACCATTACACAATAAATGGGAAACCACTGGGTGAAATTGACATGGAAAAGGACTTTAAAATTTTACTTACCGTATATACCGGCGTATAAGACGACTTTTGAACCCCGAAAAATCTGCTCTGAAGTCGGGGGTCGTCTTATACGCCGGTAATAAAAAAAAACAAAGTGTAAAAAAAAAAAATCATTACTCACCTCCCCCGGCGTTCTGTCGCGCTCCGGCAGGATGTCGCTCGCTCCTTGTCCCCGGCGCAGCATTGCTTTCTGAATGCGGGGCTTGAAATCCCCGCCTCCAGAAAGCTAATACACACGCCGGCAGCCAGTTACAGCCATTCAATGACAGCATTGAATGGCTGTGATTGGCTGAAGGCGCATGTGTGTTAGCAATCACACCCATTCAATGATGTCATTGAATAGTGTGATTGGCTGAAGCCACGTGTGTTTTAGCCAATCACAGCCATTCAATGATGTCATTGAATGGCTGTAACTGGCTGACGGCGTGTGTATTAGCTTTCTGGAGGCGGGGATTTCAAGCCCCGCATTCAGAAAGCAATGCTGCGCCGGGGACGAGGAGCGAGCGACATCCTGCCGGAGCGCGACAGAACGCCGGGGGAGGTGAGTAATGATTTTTTTTTTCTCCACTGTATTACCGGCGTATAAGGTGAAAGTTGGGGGGTCGTCTTATACGCCCCGTCGCCTTATACGCCGGTATATACGGTATCTGTAAGCTTAACCGGAGCAATTAGTGTCAGGCGGCTGCTGCAAAAGCAAATAGGATCATGGGGTGCATCAAGAGGTCTAGGGACACCTGATGAGAACATTGTTGTTCCTCTTTACAAGTCACTGGTCAGACCATACATTGAATACGGTGTACAGTTTTGGGCACCGGTACTCAAGAAGGACATAATGGAGCTTGAGCGGATACAAAGGTGGGCAACTAAAGTAATAGATGGAGTGGGCGGACTACAATACCCAGAGAAGTTAACAAAATTTGGATTATTTAGTTTAGAAAAGTGATGGCTGAAGGGCGACACATGCATCTGTACTGACCTGGAGAATAAACTTTACATATAAAGCTGCTGCACCCAGAATGCCATTAAAAAAAAAAAAGCAATAGCACAGTTGGCTTTTATTTCTTTTTGTTCTATTGTATATATTTAATACAAAAATGTCATTTTTCTAGAAGAATTTCTAGTGTGGTGTTCTTTTCCTTTTTTCTTTTTTTTTACTTTTTAGCTTTTAATCACCATCTATATATTTTTTAAAACTCGTTTTATTGAGAATATAAGACATATCAAATTATATTACTCAGTGACAAATCTGAGTGTAACACAGTTCGAACATACAAAACTGTTACAATTACTTAACACCGTATACACTGTATAACATAACAAATTTGAAAAGGTACCTCGTAAAATTCAGGATATAATCCCCATACCTATGAAGTGCTAAATGGCACGTGGATGATTCAAAGATCTCATTTGGTCCACCAATTGCTGAAATGCATTTTGTGTGTGGGGTTGTGGTTGATGAGCCGCACCAAATCCCCCAGATTTTGTAGAATTTATCTGGACATTTTCTAGTTTTATATACTACTAGCTGATATACCCGGCTTCGCCCGAGTTAATTTGGTACTGGTGTTTATCTGGTGTTCACACGGAAAATCTTACGAAGTCGTGGTTGGTTACTTTAGAGATACTGAAGAAAAACATATGTTCACCATTTTGCATAGTTCTCTGCGTTACCCAGGAAACACCACGTGGAGGTAACCATGCGACGTTTCCTTTATATAAAATGACATCAGGAAGTGAGAGAATCAGATTACGTACATAAAATTTGGACACTAATTCTTTTGCGCTTAGAATTGAATAATCGAGTTGGGACCCATTAACTTTTCATATTTATGACACAATCAATGCTTGTGTCAAATTTCATGTTTTTATGACATTGGGAAGTGAGAGATTTAGATTATCTACGTAAAATTTGGACGCTAATTCTTTTGCACATAGAATTGAATAATGGTGTTGGGACCCATTAGCTTTTCCTGTTTATGACATAATCAATGCTCGTGCCAAATTTCCCGTTTCTATGACACCGGAAAGTGAAAAAATTACATTCCGCACGTAAAATTTCGACTCCAATTCTTTTGCGCTAGAATTGAATAATCGAGTTGGGACCTATGAACTTTTCCTATTTATGACATAATCAATGCTCGTGCCAAATTTCACGTTTCTATGACACCGGAAAGTGAAAAAATTACATTCCACACGTAAAATTTCGACCAATTCTTTTGCGCTAGAATTGAATAATCGAGTTGGGACCTATGAACTTTTCCTATTTATGACATAATCAATGCTCGTGCCAAATTTCACGTTTCTATGACACCGGAAAGTGAAAAAATTACATTCTGTACGTAAAATTTGGACGCTAATTCTTTTGCGCTAGAATTGAATAATGGAGTTGGGACCCATTAGCTTTTCCTATTTATGACATAATCAATGCTCGTGCCAAATTTCCTGTTTCTATGACACCAGAAAGGGAAGAAATTACATTCCGTACGTAAAATTTAGACGCTAATTCTTTTGCGCATAGAATTGAATAATTGAGTTGGGACCCATTAGCTTTTCCTATTTATGACATAATCAATGCTTGTGCCAAATTTCCCGTTTCTATGACACCGGAAAGTGAAAAAATTACATTCCGCACGTAAAATTTTGACGCCAATTCTTTTGCGCATAGAATTAAATAATCGAGTTGGGACCCATTAGCGTTTCCTATTTATGACATCATCAATGCTCGTGCGAAATTTCCTGTTTCTATGACACCGGAAAGTGAGAAAATTAGATTCCGTACGTAAAATTTGGACGCTAATTCTTTTGCGCATAGAATTGACTAATCGAGTTGGGACCCATTAGCTTTTCCTATTTATGACATAATCAATGCTCGTGCCAAATTTTAAGTTTCCAAGGCATTGGGAAGTGACAGATTTAGATTATGTAAGTAAAATTTCGACGACAATTCTTTTGCGCTAGAATTGAATAATCGAGTTGGGACCCAATTACTTTTCCTATTTTAGAGATAATCTATGCTCGTGCCAAAATTCATGTTTCTACGATATCGGGAAGTTGGAGAACTTTTGGCGAGTGAGTGAGTGAGGTGAGTGAGGTGAGTGAGGTGAGTGGGTGAGTGAGGTGAGTGGGTGAGTGAGGTGAGTGGGTGAGTGAGGTGAGTGGGTGAGTGAGGTGAGTGAGGTGAGTGAGGGAGGTGAGTGAGGGAGGGGAGGGAGGGAGGGGAGGGAGGGAGGGAGGGCTTTCAGATATATATATATATATATATATATATATATATATATATATATATATATATATATATATATATATATATATATATATATATATATATATATATATATATATATATATATTTATTTTTTTTTCTTATGGGAGAATGGAATTGACAAGATTGCGCCATTGGGGGAGCGTTAGGGGTCTCCTGTCCATCCAGCACAATGCTACAGCCTTACAGGCCAGAATCAGCACCTCGCCAAGAAAAATGCCGGTATGGAATTGCCACTGCTGTTTGTCCAGTATACCTAGCAGACATACAGCAAGGTTTGGTGGAAGTGTCACCTCCAATAGTTGTTCCAGGAAGCCTGTAACCCCTGTCAAGAAGGATTATACCATCGGACAGCTCCACATTAGATGGTTAAAATTTGCGTAAAGTATCTGACAGTGATGACATTGCGTGTTAGGGGTTCTCTTCATCCTAAAGAGTCTGCTTGGTGTCAAGTAACATTGATGTATAATGTTTAGTTGGATCATCTTGCTGTTAGCTTCAGAGAGCGAGGGGATTATTTCTCGCCATTTGTTCACGACCCCCCGCTCCACTTGTGAAATTTTAGCATGGATGAGGTGCGTATATATCTGCGAGATTAACCCCCTAGGTCCCTGCGTGCGCAAAACTCCTATCAAGGGGTATCAAAGGGACCGATGTGGCTCTGAGAATTGGGCGCAGCGCATGCCTTAGTTGGAGGTATCGGTAGAAGCTGGTTCTAGGGATCTGGCAAAGCTGCTGCAGCTGCTCAAAGGAGGCCAAAACACCGTTCATGTACAAGTGTTCCAAGGAGGTGATTCCAAGATCTATCCAGAATTGCATATCTGGAAGATTCAACAAGTATGGGAGTGCTCTATTACCCCATAGGGGGGTTTCCAGGGGAGTGCCATTATACCTAGTGATCTGTTTACACATCTGCCAGACTCTAGCGGCCAATCTATGTATTGGGAGCAGCAGTCTAGTATGTAGGTCTGTTTTTCCAGTACAATCCAGAGGGAGGTCTCTGACAAGAAGTGCATAAAATGATGTTCCGAGTTTGGGAGGTCTGAATCAGAAAGCCAGTGGCGAATGTATCTGATTTGTCCCGCCAGATAATATAGTTTAAAGTCGGGTAGTGCCGTGCCTGCCATATCTTTAGGGCGCTGTAAGGTTTCCAAATGGAGTTTCGCTCTGGCCTTACCCCAGATGAAGGAGGTTAATAGAGAGTTATATTAAAAAACTTGTGTGGTACTATAATATCTGCATGTTCCAAGCAGTACAGAAATTTGGGGAGAATTATTATTTTAATAAGATTGATACGACCCGCTACCGATAGGGGCAGTGAACTCCAAATCTTAAATTTATTCTGAAGAAAAGAGAAAAGAGGAGCCACATTCAAATTAAAGCTATAAGCAGCGTCTCTGGATATATGGATTCCAAGGTATTTAAAATTTGGGGTGACTTGGAGGTTACATATCTTATCCCCCATTGTCCAGTCCCTCGCTCGCAGCGGCATAAACGAGGATTTTTGCCAATTTATGTATAGGCCTGAAAAACGCCCAAACTTATTAATCAGGCAGATGGCATGTGGCAGAGTTTCCTTAGGGTTTGACATAAACAGAATCAAGTCATCTGCATATAATCAAACCCTGTTTTCCCTTGAGCCTATTACTACGCCTTCGTAAAGTGGATCTTGATGAAGGAGTAATGCCAATGGTTCTATGGCCAGTGCGAACAAGAGAGGGGAGAGAGGGCATCACTGGCGAGTCCCCCTGGTTAGTTGAAAAAGGGTAGAAGTCATATTATTTACCGAGACCGGAGAACTATATATCATGGAGACCCATTTAATAAACATTTCTCCGAATCTATGAAGCACCGCCAGTAGATAGGGCCACTCAACTGAGTCATAGGCCTTAGCGGCATCTAGAGAGGCTAGAGCCCAATCAGACTGACACCTCCACCCCACCTGTGTGACTACCTGCACTCTTCGTATATTATCTGAAGTGGATTTTCAAGGTATAAACCCTGACTGATCTGGGTGAACAGTGTCCTGTATAGCCCAGTTCAAAAGAAGTGCCAAGATTTTGGTTAGGATTTTATCATCTAAATTCAGTAGAGAGAGAGGTCTATATGAAGCGCAATCCTCCGGATCTTTATCAGGTTTAAGAATAAGTATTATATTGGCCTCCATAAAGGAATCGGGGGGGTCATTCCCTATCCAGGGCACCATTATATAGCAGGAGCAACTGCGGGACCAACAACTCCTTATACTGTAAATATACCTCCAGAGGGAGGCCATCGGGTCCTGGGGTTTTACCTCTGGACATAGACTGTTGCAGGGCCTCCTCGATCTCCTCAGCAGAGATGGGGGGATTCTAATAAGGACACATGGTCCTCCTGCAACCTTGGAAAAGCTATATTCGTTAAATTTCCTCATCTGTATAGGTGATTTGGGTTTGGTACAGATTCTCATAAAATTATCTAAATCTGCCCAGGATTTAAGACAAGTTTACATGAAGGGAAAGGTGGAATTACCTATACATTCCTAATCGAGTTCGAGACAAGTTCCCCAGTCTTGAACATTATACTGAAATAGAGGAGAGGAGTTGGGGATGTATGCCGGAGTTAAAGGGGTTGTCCCGAGGCAGCAAGTGGGTCTATACACTTCTGTATGGCCATAATAATGCACTTTGTAATGTACATTGTGCATTAATTATGAGCCATACAGAAGTTATAAAAAGTTTTATACTTACCTGCTCCGTTGCTGGCGTCCTCGTCTCCATGGAGCCGACTAATTTTTGGCCTCCGATGGCCAAATTAGCCGCGCTTGCGCAGTCCGGGTCTTCTGCAGTCTTCTATGGGGCTCCGTGTAGCTCCGTGTAGCTCCGCCCCGTCACGTGCCGATTCCAGCCAATCAGGAGGCTGGAATCGGCAGTGGACCGCACAGAAGAGCTGCGGTCCACGGAGGAAGAGGCCATCTTCAGCGGTGAGTAGAGAAGTCACCGGAGCGCGGGGATTAAGGTAAGCGCTCCGGTGAGCTTTCTTTACCTCCCTGCATCGGGGTTGTCTCGCGCCGAACGGGGGGGGGGGGTTGAAAAAAAAAAAAACCCGTTTCGGCGCGGGACAACCCCTTTAACCTCGTTCGACAGCCACTATCAGATCAAGAAGGTTGTGTCAGGCACGTCCCACACCCAGAACCTCACCCTCATTCATCTTCCCTCATCTTTTTCATTTTTTTTTCTTTCTTTTCTTTCTCCTTTGCAGTTTTCTTTAAAAGACTTTATAGTACTGATGCAACGATTGAAGCAAAATCTCTATTTGTTTGACATGTAACCAATAAAATTAATTTGAACCTAAATCTACCCAGGATAGCAGTTGGATCCGTGAGCACAACATCGTCTTCTGATTTTATGCGCGGCATCGGTGGTGATGAGGAGTGTTGGCGAACTACATATGCAAGGAGTTTACTAGACTGATTACCTAATTCAAAGAATGTCTGCCTGCTGAAGAACAGGCGGCGCTGAGCCTTCTCTCTCAGGCACATGAGATAAGACAAGATGGCTGCAAATAGGGAGAGATTATCGGTCTCCGTGGGATCAATAACAAATGCCCTCTCCATGGACCTACACAGCTCTGCCAGATCCTCCTCCTCTCTTGTCGCAGCCTTTTTAATGAAGGATATAGAAGATCTAATGAATCACCAATCTATATTTTTTTAAAAATTACTCCTAAAATCCTGAACACAGAGCCTAATAATGCTTTTTTTGGCATGAGAAGGGAAATCATTCAAACGATCGCTGGGGCAATCAGTTTAAACAAAAGGATAAATCTTTATTTTTTTAATAGGATCGTTTAGTTCACCGTGCCACTGATTGATAGAGACTGAATGATCAGTGTTTAAACCAAACGATTAGTAAAGGCGCCACTAGTGATTTGTAATTTTCCATAAAATGAACAATAAGCGAACGAATTATCTATTGTTCATTATTCAGTCGTTAGCTGTGTTTACACTGAATGGTTATTGCTTAAATTCAAACAATCAAGCGTTTTTTTCCTTAGGATAATCGTTCAGTATAAAAGCACCTTAATACTGGTCTATCACTTCCTGGTGTAGAGAAAGCTTTGCAGCAGTCATCTCACTAAGGTCACAGGCAGGATTACACTGAATGGTAACGCCTACATATAGATAACACAGGATCCACCATTCACTGATCAGCTGTGACTACTTCCTGAAAAATGACCTCCGAACAGGTCACAGAACCATTGTGTGAATGGCCCATGAAACTGCTGTAAAACATATTTGTAAATGCTCTTAACTTCAGCCCAGGAAAGATGGAAGTCTCCATAGTCAATGTACAGACAACAGAACAAAAAATTTCTGCAAACAGATTACAAAAATGAAATATGTTTCTCTATCTTGTTTTATTTAATATAACTAAATGTGGTAATATAATCCCTTTAAATATTTTTTAAAGCTTTTTAGTACATTGTATGGTAAATTCAGTGGCATCATTAAATAATACAACTTGACCTGCAAAACACAAGTCCTCATGTGGCTGCGCTGACAGAAAAGTAAAAAGTTATGGCTCTTGAAAAGTGGAGATAAAAAGATAAAAAGGAAAATTTAAAAAAATTGCTGGTCTTGAACCCCTTACCGCCACATGACCTAAGGTTACATCATGGCAGGGTGGTATTTTAGGCAACATGACGTAACCTTACATCTCGCGGGATCTGAAGAGCTCCCTCTCCATCTGGCAAAAGGAGCCGTTTGTTACTGATAGCCAGCCTCCTGCTGCGACAGCGGGGGTGTATGGAGATGGTGACTCCCGCTGTTAACCCCTTACATATTGTGATCTTTGAAGATCAGGGTATGTAAAGGGTTCGCAGAGGGAGTGTCCTGCTTTGCTATTGTCTATGATTGCTATAACCAACGATTAGGCATTGCAGGACAGAAGTCCTGCAATGCCTGATTATAGCTGTTATGGATCAGGTCCCCTTCAGGGACGTAAGCAGTGTAAAAAAACACTAAAGAAATAGTGTAAAAAAAAAAATAATTAAAAAAACCCCTTGTATTCTCCTTTTGCCCTATTTGTATGAAAAAATGAAAACATTTAAGAAAACCCCATGTATGAAAAAACGAAAACATTTAAGAAAACCCCACATATGTTCTATCATTGTGTCCGTACTATAATTTGAGCACACTAATTATCCTGTGCAGCGAAAACCGAAAAAATCGAATGCAAAATGCTTATTTTATTCATTTTACCTCCAAAAAAGAGCAATAAAAGCAATCAAAAAAGCTATACATACCCCAAAATGGTACCAATAAAAGCTACAGCTTGTGACGCAATAAACAAGCCATCGCAAAGCTCTGTCCATGGAAAAATAAAAAATGCGACTTTGAATGCAACAATGTAAAAATAATTATAATTTTTTTTTAAAAAGGTGGGTTTCTATTGTGCAAAAGTGTAAAAAACCCCCAAAATATATTGTCATTTATGCAGTTTGATTCATGTTGTAAAGAAAGTTTAAAAAAACAAGGGCAGAATTGGTGGGTTTTCTCTCCCTGCTCTCAAAAATAATGCAAGTTTTACAATACATTATAAGTCCCAATAAAAACTAGTTTGCCACGCAAAAAACAAGCCCTTATGCGGCTGTGTCACCGGAAAAATAAAAAAGTCATAGCTATTGAAAAGTGGAAATGAAAATCCCCAAAAAATCGTTGTCCTTAAGCCCAAAATAGGCCATGTCCTTAAGGGGTTAAAAGTCTTAAAAGAATGTGTTGGTATAACGAACTCCTCTGACCAGTACACTCAAGCAATAGCAACATGTGTTTAAAATACTGCTACAGTGTCTCAAAAATACTTAGCTAAATTATTGAAACATTTGGTCCCAACTGATAGAGTTTTTGTTTTGTTACGAACGTGTTAGTTCACACTTTGCAGAACTGCTGTGGATTTATTGTGGAATTTCCGCAAACAAAACCGTGTTACAGTTACAGTAGAAAATCCATAGCGGTGTCTTACCTCTACATGTGAACAGGATTTGCTTTAATCCCGTTCACTTTAATAGCGAATGTTTCTGTTGTGATTTTTTTCCACAGAGTTTCCGCAATGTGTGAACACGCCCTAAAACAGTGTAGTCTGAAACCAAACAGCGTAACTAATCTGTTAATATATGTATTTTTTTCCCCCTCAGTTGACAAATGGAAAAACCTTCACGGCTGCCCTGCACTCGGGATTCCAACTTGTATTGGTTTTGGAGTACAGAATTCTTACAGGTAACAACTTGCTTAAAGGGAAGCCGTCGGCTCGAACATGCTGTATAAACTGTAGTAAGCGTATTCGAGAGCAGGAGGAGCGGAGCAGATTAATATATATTATTAAAAACTGCAACCCGTGTGCACCCAGGTACCTCAAAATTGCTGACACATTTTGGCAGAACATCTGTCTTAGGCCTCATGTCCACGGGCAGGTCGGATTCCACATGCGAAGCCCACAGTGGAATCCGACCATGCCGGCGACCCTGCGTACCTGTCTTCTTCCGGGACATCTGTACTGCGGTTGGTCCGCACGGCTCGCGGTCAGACATGCGCAGTACAAATTGGAAAAAAAAGTTTTATTTTATTTTATTGGCATATTAAAGTCCAGGGCTTCAAGTTTCTCTGTGCATCCTTTTGGAATATACCTGTCCATTTTTCTAACATATACATGAGGTGAGCTGAATCATTTTTTTTTCTTTTTGTGTTTTATATTAGATTGATGTATACTTTTATGGAAAAACACTAAGTATAACTTGTATTTTATTCATTTATATTTCTACTAATTCTGAGCCAAACAGTCCTATCAGTGATTGACTGTGTGTATAAGTGTTTATACAGGGAAAGCTGTCAATCACTGATAGGACCACCCATTGGTCTGTTTGGCTTAGAATGTGCAGAGGTTTAAACAAATAGAATACAAATTACACTTAATCCTTCCCCATAAAACCATATATCAGTCTCCTCAGCTCCTCCTGCTCTATAAGCGGATGCCTGCGGTTTATACAGCATGTTCAATTCAACAGATTCCCTTTTAAAGGATATGTGCCAGAATATCAAGTTATCCCCTATCCACAGGACCACCCACAGTGACAGGAGAATGGGACACAGCAGTACCATTCCCCAGATCAGTGGGTTGTTAGCGGTGAGATCCCCACTGATCATAAAATTATGCCCTATCCTGTCAATGGGGAATACCTTGATATTCTGGTACAAACTCTTTTAAGCTATGTTCACATCAACATTATGGGTTTCATTTTCCTGCTCTGTTATGGGACTAGGAGACAAAATCCACTGGCCAAACTTATCTAGTTTAAGATGAAACCAGATGGGACTGATGGACTATAATGGGGTCTGTTTGGTTTCCATTCAGCTATCTGACATTTTCCCAGGTGATAGTGTAGCATGCTGTACTATTTCATCCATGATTTTTGCTGAAATTGGAGACTAATCTTCCATCTATTTATAACAAGGACTGTGATTAGGTGGAAGGTGACATCATCTTCATCTAGAAGAAAAAAGATTTTTACACCAATGTAGAAGGGGATTCTTTACCTTAAGGCCTCATGTCCACAGGCAAATTAACAATTTAAATCCGCAGCGTTTTTCCTGCACGCGGATCCACGGCCCATAGGGATGCATTAGACACGCTCAGGTAGTTAAATACCTGCGGGTGTCATCTTCCCCTGCAGGCGCGGTTCCCGTGTGCAGGAAAAAATCCGGACATGCTCCATTGAGGCCTCATGTCCACAGGGAAAATCAGGCCCGCTACGGATTCTCCATGGAGAATCCGTAGCGGGTCCCTCCTGCCCCGCGGACATGAGGGCTGAAAATAAGAATAAACTTACCCGCAGCGGACCGTGCAGATCTTCTCTTCTTCGCGGCCGGATCTTCTTTCTTCGGCCGGCGAAGAAGAGAAGATCTGTGGGAGCCGTCCCCGCGGGAGACCCGCACCTAAAAATGTCCATTTTTTTTCATGCTCCATATTTTTTTGAATTCATTTTTATTGACCATCCGCAGGTATTTATCTACCCGTGGGTGGTCAATGCATCCCTATGGGGTGCGGATCCGCGTGCGGGAGAAGAGTTAAAATCCGCTGCGGATTTTAATTCTTCTTTTCCCCGTGGACATGAGGCCTTAGGTGCGGGTCACCCACGGGGATGGCTCACGCAGGCTTCTGTTGAAGCCTATGGAAGCTGTCCAGATCCGCAGGAGACCCACGCCTGAATTAAACTCACCTGCTCTGGGCGATGCAGGTCTTCCTTCCTTCTGGGCCGGTAACTTCTTTCTTCGGCCCGGCGGATGTGCCTGGCGCATGCACGCAGCCGGCGTGCCAAGCACATCCGCCGGCCCGAAGAAATAAGATCCGGCCACGAAGAAGGGAAGACACGCACGGCCCGCAGCAGGTGAGTTTATTCTTATTTTCAGCCCTCATGCCCGCGGGGCAGGAGGGACCCGCTATGGATTCTCCATGGAAAATCCGTAGCGGGCCCGATTTTTTTTTTTTTTTTCCCCCCGTGGACATGAGGCCTAAGAGCTGTGAGACTATGGAACTCTCTTCCTGAAGGTGTGACTATGGTGAATTTGGATGCTTTTCTTGAGTGCAGCAATATTACATGTTATAGTCACTAGATTGCTTCAGTGGAGTTATTGACCCAGGTATTTAACCCCCTTTCCAGCCAGGACGTAAACTTTCATCCTGGCTGGGAAGCAGTTCTTTCTTTAGGATGTAATCTTGCATCATATGGATGGTATGCACCGCTACCTGCTGTTAATACCTTAGATTCCACGATCAATGTTGATCTCTGCATGTAAAGGGTTCACAGAGGAGGATTGTTCCTCTGGTGTCATCGGTCCTTCGCTATGTAATCACGGAGGACCATCGACATGGCAACCAGACGCCAGACACTGGTGTACAGGTCTGCCAAGGCGGCCTATGATCACTATTATTAACAATAAAACATTGCAGTACAGAGGTACTGCAATGTATTATCATAACAACCATAGGTTCAAACCCCATACAGGGACTTTATAGTATACTGTAGTATAGTAAGAAAATGTCTATCCGTGCACTTTTCCCTGTGTTTACATACATTTAAAAAAATGCATGTTTGGTATTGTTGAATGCATAACGACCATTAGAATAAGCTGAACACACTATTTTTTTTATCCTGCATGGCCACCACTGTAAAAAAAAAAATCAATAAAATATAGCCAAAATGCAATTTTTTTGTTCATTTTGCCTTTCAAAAAAAGCAATAAAAGTGATTTTTAAAAAAGTATATGGGCCCAATTATGATACCAATAGAAACCACAGCTGTTCATGCCAAAAACAAGCCCTCAAAGAGCTCAGTTAATGGAAAAATAAAAAAGTTATTGAGCTTTGAACATAGCGATGCCAAAGAAAATTTGTCCCAATTTTTTTTTTTTTCATAGGGCAGCAGGTGGAAAAAGCTAAAAAAAATATTATTCTGGTAATTCTAAAAGATTTTCAGCCTGCAGAAATATATGCTCTGTGATTAATGCTGTGAAAAAAAATTGCAGAATTGATGTTTTGGGGGTTTTTTCTCCCTGCCCATGCTTCTAGCCTATGGGTCCTACAGCAATGCACCTTTAACGTGAAATGCTTCCTTAGGGAATTCATTTGTTTTCTGCAGGTTTTTGGTGTTTTCTTCCCTTGGCCAGAACCTTCAGACTTTCATCAATAAATTCAATGATCAACTGTCTGAGAGGGCTGTCTATCAAATTCTGTACAGGATGGTATGTAATCATGATATTGTTTTATTTTTATTTTAAATTGCATTCATAAAAAATGTGTCTAAGACCCGTGCTAGATTCCGCCCTTTTCTCACCGTGAACACGCTAAAAACACTCACTGTTGCCCTCATCCACTCTCGCCTCAATTATTGTAACTCGCTGCTGATTGGCCTCCCCTGCTCCAGACTCTACCCCCTCCAATCCATCCTAAATGCGGCAGCCAGACTCCTCTTCCTGTCCAGTCTCACTACCCTCATCCACAAAGCGCTCCACAGCACCGCTCCACCCTAAATTGCTTGCCTCATCTCAATTCACCAGCCAGCCTGCGCTCTCCGCTCTGCTTACAAAATAAGACTAAGTGCCCCTCTAATTCAAACCTCTTATTCCCACCTTCAAGACTTCTCCAGAGCAGCACCTGTCCTCTGAAACGCGCTACGAAAAAATATCCAGGCAATCACTGACACACTAAACATCAGGGAGGCATACCATATCTCCTAAACCAAACCCCACTGTATGCCGCCTGATAACATGCTACCTGTGCTATGGACTGCAGCTCCTGCTAACCGTAATCAACCGGCATCTGCAGACATACTGACTCCACCACTATACGGCCTGACCATTGTCTTTGTGTATAGCATGCCTCACTCTCCACCTCGCCATACTGTGCACATCTCCTGCCCCTTTAACCTTCTGTATCACCCCATTATCTGTAGTATGTAAGCTCGTTGGAGCAGGCCCCTACTGTTTCTATCAATTGAAATTCATGTAACTGTGGTTTTGTTTTATTTCCCCTGTATTGTAAGTGCTGCGGAATATGTTGGCGCTATATAAATAAAGATTATTATTGATTGGTTCTGAACTCCAGAAATTTGATCATTTGTTGATGGCTTGAAAATTCTTAATTATAAGGTATCGCTCATACAGTGTGTTTCACTGTGGATTTGATACCGATACCACGTCCTGAAAGTGAACCATTGATTCTAACGGGAATCGACATTTGAGGAAAAAAAGTGACATGATGCATCCCATGGTAGAAATCCCAGGATTGAGGCGAATCGGCATCAGATTCTTGCAGGGTGAATTGTAAATATATAGGGACTTTAGCAGAAAAGACTCTTGAAAATGGTCTCTAATTGCAAACTAGGCGTGAGTGACAAGAAAGGAAAAATGTATCAGTTCAAGCTAAAGAACCTTAGGCATTCACCCCTTCGATAGCATTAGGGTTTATTTCATATTTCAATTTGTGGTGGTAGGGGTTGGGGGGGGTTATAACCTTAAAGGGGTTGTCTCGTGAAATCAAGTGGGGTTATACACTTCTGTATGGCCATATTAATGCACTTTGTAATGTACATCGTGCATTAAATATGAGCCATACAGAAGTTATTCACTTACCTGCTCCGTTGCTAGCGTCCCCGTCGCCATGGATCCATCTAAATTCTCTGTCTTCTGGCGTTTTTAGACGCGCTTGCGCAGTCCGGTCTTCTCCCTGGTGAATGGGGCCGCTCGTGCCGGTCCTCGTAGCTCCGCCCCGTCACGTGTGCCGATTCCAGCCAATCAGGAGGCCAGAATCGGCAATGGACCGCGCAGAGCCCACGGTGTACCATGGGAGAAAACCCGCGGTGCATCGTGGGTGAAGATCCCGGCGGCCATCTTGGTAAAGGAACAAAGAAGTTGCCGCAGCGTGGGGATTCGGGTAAGAAACTTTTTTTTTTTTTAACCCATCCCTTGGGTTTGTCTCGCGCCGAACTGGGGGCCTATTGAATAAAAAAAAAACCCGTTTCGGCGTGAGACAACCCCTTTAATCGTGTCAAGATGCTACAGTTTTTTGCTATTTTGTTATAAAATGAGGGTAGAAAAAGCGCATAATTTTGGCCACAATTTTATGGTAAATTTAAAGAAAAAAGCCCTTATGTACAAAAAACTAATTTTACCTTTTTAAAACTTAACATTTCTTCATTCACGTCTTCTATGCTTTTAGTAAATAACTGTCTAATACTAAAACACATTAAAGGGGTTCTGACATGAATAATGTTTTTATGCTTTAGCAGCGATTGTTCCCTGGTCTGCCTAATGGACCCAGGGAACCCACGGTTTAATGGCTGCTAAAGCATAAAAAGATAATACTTACCTTGTCTTCTGTTGTTGTTGACATCGGGGGGGTCATCTCCCGGCAGGCGCTGCTCTTCCTCTTCTGTCTGCACGAGCCGCGCCGCTCCGGGATCGCGCGCATGCGCAGTGGAGAGGTGCCCTCTGACAGGAGTCAGGACGGGCTGCGTCTCCACTGCGCATGCGCAGCACTCTGGAGTTCAGCTGGACGGACGGGCCGCCCACAGCAAGCACTGCTTGTGACGTGCTTGCTGTGGCGGTCCGTCCGTTGACCTCGGAAGTGCCTGACGGACGGACCAGAGCAGGAAGCGGTCTTTTTGACCGCTCCTGCTCTGCTTTAAAGGCACAGAAGAAGATGCCGGCTGGAGGGGACATGCCTGGCGATCGGGCCAGGCAAGGTGAGTACAATTTTTTTTTTTTGATGTCAGAACCCCTTTAAACCTTGTGATTGTTCCCAGCAAGAGAAACCACGTAATCTTGTAGATATGATACCTTATGGCTAACAAAAGTACATGATGTATTTTTGTTAGCCATTAAAAGGTATCATATCTACAAGATTACTTGGTTTCTCTTGCTGAGAAAAATCACAATTTGCTCTTTTTTCATTATACATTAAAACTTGACATACACAAGTTAAAAGCTGTACAAATCCAATCAGCTGAAGATCTTGGCAATAAGGGTCCTGGGAAAAAGGCATGTTAGATTTCAAAAGGCCTGATCTTCTGTTTCCATGGAATATCAGCCACTGGCTGTGGGCTCTGGCACTGGTTTACTACTCCCCATTAAAATAAAATAGCATGCTCCCAAATCCGTAGATTTGGGAGAAATAGCTGTCAGCTGGTAGCCACTCTGTTGTTTAGTGTATGGTTTCTTCAGGGTTTCCACTTGCTGCAGCTCAGAGTCTCCGCTTATGGGTGCAGTTGAGGCTGTCGGTCGCATCAGGTTGCTAAACAACTTCCTTGCACCCATGCATGTTGGGTTGCTAAAATTACCAGTGCTTCTGGATGTCATAAGTTCAGGCAGTCTACTTATAATGGATCTCCGCTTCTGTACGCTGTCTGGTGATTAAAGTACATTTCTCCATGCCTGTGTGTTTATATTGTTATTGATCATGACCGTTGGCCTTGTGCTCGTGTCTTGTTCTTTAGTCTATCTGCCTGGTTCCTGATGTCCTTTATTGGTCCTGACTCCTTACCTGCTCTTAACTACATTCCTGTTTATCTTCTGCTACACTTCTTAGTAACAACCAATTGCTGACTCTGACCACGTTCCCGTTCCTCAGCACTACCACAGCCAGTCTGAGACTTTTCTGAGGGCATCTTCTTCTAGAAAAATCCTTCGCAATCTTGCCAGACTTAAGGGTATAAGCCATGGGAGCCCTGAGACCTACACCCCACTCTAGCCTGCACCAATCAGATTGTAGTTTAGAGGATCTACATTCTGGTACTTGATTGTAACATATAGTATGGCTGACTGTGCTCTGTGTCGTATGTGCGTAAACCCAACAAAGCGGAGACTAGCAATTATTTGAACCGAGTCTATTATTGTTTGTTTTCATATAGTTGTTGTTTTACATTGCCCATATCATTGATTTTTTTTCCTTTTAAAATATTGTGTAAATTATGAATTCTTGTTTATTATACTTGAAAAATCAATAGATCAATTTCTATTTCTGCAGATTGATGTACTGGAATATGTTCATGAAAATGAGTATGTCCATGGTGACATCACAGCTGAGAATATATATGTAAGCTCTGATTATCATGAGGTAAGAAACCACATTCTAAATAATAAACCGATTTAAACAGATAATTTAACTGCATCAAACTGGATGCAAACAGCAGTAAAGCATTGGTCAATAAAAACTTAATGCTGTTTTTGAACATTTTTTGAAAACTGTTTTTGAAAATTATTGATGCCATCATTGAAATGAATGGAGCAGTAGCAGCGTGCATGAGCAAAATGTGCTCCATTTGCTTGGGGACCAGTCGGACTTTGTTCTCGGGATCAATGGTGGTCCATGCAGTTGGACACCCACAGATCAGTTAGTTATCTTCATCTTGTGGATAAGGGATAATTATCTTACTTGAATGACCCTTTATATTAACCCCTTAGTGACCACCCTATTGTGTTTTTACATCCTGCCATTGCAGGACATGTATGGAGGGAGATAGCGCTGCTATCTCCCTCCATACATCGCAGGTGTCAGATGTTTATTACAGCTGACACCTGTAGGCAATAGCCCCATTCGGCCATGCGGTGAGATTGGGGGAGCCGTGCAGGTGTCATGGCAGCTGGGGGCCTTCTGAAAGGCCCCAAGGCTGCCATGGCAGAATGCCTATCAAGCCATCCCCGAGGGGTGGTTTGATAGGCTACCTGTCAGAATGCAGTATAATGTAATGCTATGGCATTACATCATACTGCATAAGCGATCTAAGCATCGCTAGTTGTTGAACACTAAAGTTTTATTAATTATGTAAAAAAAAAAAAAGTTATAAAAGTTAAAAAAAAAAACTTTTGCCATATTTAAAGTAAATCTAAATAATAAAACAAAATACATATTTGGTATCGCTGCGTCCATAAAATTCTGTTCTATCAAAGTAACACATTATTTATCGCGCAAAGTGAACGTAGTCCGGAAAACAAAAAAAATGCTGTTAGCTACAGGTTCTACTGCATGGATGAGTTGCATCTCAGTGTGGAGTTTGCAGTTGTGCTGGTGAAGAAGATGGCTACAATGTTGGAGGAGTGTTTCATCCCTTAAGGACTGCCCCCTTTTTTCACTTTCGTTTTTCTTCCCCCACTTTTAAAAAATCATAGCTTTTTCATTTATCCATCAACATAGCTGTTAGAGGACTTGTTTTTTGTTGTATTTTTAAGTGGTACTATTTAATGTACGGAAAACATTTTTAAAAATTCTAAGTGGAGTGAAATGGAGGGAAAAAAGCACAATTCCGCCTTTTTTGGGGGGGGAGGGGTATCTTGTTTCTACAGTGTACACAGCAGCAAAAAATGACATAACTTTACTCTGTGGGTCAGTATGATTACTATAATACTAAATTCGTGTAGAGTTTTTTCCCTTTTGTACTACTTAAAAATAAAAAAAATAATGATAAAAAAGCAAAATATATATATATATATATATATATATATATATATATATATATATATATATATATATATATATATATATATATATATATATATATATATATATGGAAAAAAATTATTTTCTGCCACAGTCTTTACAGCCATAGCTTTATTTTTCCGTCAACATAGTTGTGCAAGGGCTCATTCTTCGCGGGATGTCCTGTAGTTTCTATTGGTACTAGTTTGGAGTACATATGGCTTTTTGATTCCTTTTTTTTTCTTTTTATTAGAGTCTGGGTGACCACAAAAGTGCACCATTCAAGATTTTATACAGTATAAACAATACTGCAATGAGTGATGATCCTGAACGCTGATCGTTCAGTGTAAACATCAGCCATTCAGTACTGAATGGCCGCTGTGTTAAGTGAATGGAGAGGGAAGGGGGAGAGCGAGGAGAAAAATCTCAGCTGCCCCGCCCCCCTGCTGGCCGCTTTGTGAGCGAGCCAGTAATACTCGCTCCTGTGCAGCACCATGGGAGCGAGTGCATGTGGGGACAAGTTTCGGGCATCGTTTCCCCGACAGTTGTCCCGTGTAAAAAGGGCTTTATGCTCAATTAAAAATTATTGTTCAGCCGAAAAATAAATGATGGTAGAAATTACACGCAATGATTATCGCTTAACCCGTTTAGGACCAGCCACTGTAAATTTACGGCGGCTGGTCCTGGGCTTAGAGCACCGCCGATAGTAAAATTACGGCGGTGCTTTAAGTCTCCTGCTCTGCAATCAATCAGAAGCAGGAACGGGTTATTAGCTGTCAGTGACAGCTGATAACCCGGAGCAGAAGGCAGGAGGGGTTTTTAACCCTTCTGCTTCCCCGATATACAGTGCTCAATGAGCACTGTGTGGGGAAAGTGAAAGTAACATGTACTTTCACTACAGGAGCCTCGGAGGGTCATGTGACCTCCCGGGATTCCCTGCTACTGCAGAGCTGGAGGGTCCGACTAGACCCTGGCAGCTCTGCAAGTGACTAATGTCACCGCAGGGGCTGTTTTCCCCTGTAACTAGGGCTCCTATGGATGCCCCAGCTACAGTGGGAAAGTGTCAAATAAAGAAAAAAATAAAAAAAGTGAATGTTCCCCAGAGGTCTTACATGACACCATGGGGGACATATATGGTAAAAACACAATTACATACTTCAGTAAAATACAATTACAGAATAAAACAACAATACATACATAAGAAAGAAAATAACACGAAGCAGACGCCAACAAAAACCGTCACCGTATGCGCCCTGTAAATCAAAACCATACATACTATATATATCAAAACGTCCGAAACAAATAAAGGAACCCATACCCATACTTTTTTTTTTAGTGTAAATATAAAATTATTTTTTTTTTAAATTTAAATGTTAAAAAAATCATTTTTTTTTAGTTTTTTACCCCGAATAAAACCAAAAAAACAGAAAGAAAAAGTCAGTGAAAAAGATATTAAAAAATCGCCCTATATGTCATGGGAAAAAAATGCTGCAAAAATAATTTTGGTAGCTAAAGGAAAAAAAATAGAGCAGTAAAACCGCCACATGGGTAAAATCACTAAAAAGTGTCTGGTCCTTAAGGTACAAAACAGCCCGGTCCATAAGGGTTTAAAAGACAATGTTGCGTGAATTTTGAGTGATAATCGTTGTGTGTAAATGGGCCTTAAGTGTCTTTCCAACTCAGTGTGACAGATCCAAATGTAAGGAAAAAACGGAGCATGTGTCTGGCAGAACCACACACAGTCCAGATGTAAATAAATTTATTTTGCACAGAAACAGAGCAGGACAGCGGCACTCCGAGCACAGATGTAAAACCACCTTTTAGGCTCCCTGTCCACAGGCGTTTGTTCATTGCGTTACCTGCAGCGATAATCCGGCTGCGGGTAACGCAGTGAACGCTTTCCATAGTATTGCTATGGAAAGCGCAGCCGCCGCGTCCATGGGTGAAGAATCATAGCGATTCTCCGCTCGTGGGATCTAAATCGCGGCACGCCGCGATTCTCCCTAGTGGGCCTATCTCTCAGAGAACTGAGAGCGGTCCCCCCCACTCGTCAGTGGCGGAATATCGCTGGTGATATTCCACGACAGCCGTGGACAAGGGGGCCGTACTCTCTCGGTTTTGATACAGGTTTTGCAACAAAGTAATAGAAGAAATGTAGTCGTTTCCTATACTACTACATTGAATATGGGGACCTAGTGACATCTAGTGGTGAGATGAGGCTGTTGCTACTTTGACTGCTAGTCTTACTAGCCGATCCTAAAGCTGAAATTTTTGAATGGAGTACTGTTAATATGCTTCCTGCAACTCCTCTCCAGATAGGACTGTGGTACTTTATATATAGCTCTAATTTTGTGCATTGATGGCAATTGGTTCTGGTCATAGAGGGAACCCTACTGATAGTGGATTGCACATCAGGCGTTCAAAGAATAATCATGACCAATGAATTGATTTTAAATGTACACTGATCCCTCGTTATAGTTATAGTTCAATCATTGCGACTTTAGTGCATTGCCAATTTTAGATATACCATATATAATTCTGTTTTCTCAGAGTTCTTCACTGAAATTCTGAGGTACATACAGGAAATACAGTATGCCACTAGCGCTTGCCAATGTGAGATTGTACACGGCACACTATTGTCTGATGGAATATGTTTTGTATGGAGTGCTGATTGGCTCACTGATCGTAGCATCGGTCTGTTTGTTCACTTTTGCGATTGTTTGGCAGTTCACCCAACAGATTGATTGGGTTGTGTAAATATAACACCTCTACTTTGCAGATTTTCACGTATCGCAGGGGTCATGTCACATGGGCGATGCTCCTGTGTATGTGAGGCGTTTTTGTGTTTAAAAACGCCTCCCGTCACTTCTGGGCGTTTGCAATACTTCGGTGCGGTTTTAAGCCGCACCATTGGATTGGCAGGTGCTTCCCATTGTTTTCAATAGGAAATCTCGCATCTCACTTGTTTGCATATCGCACGCTGTACAATGGGTTTTCCAGCCCCAATGAAAACAATGGGCAAGGCGTTCCAAGGGATTGCCCAAAAATGGGACATTCCACAATTTTTTTCTTGTGCCGCGATGTGGGGAAAAAATCGCTCATTTATGACCCCCATTGAAAATAATGGAGTTCATATTCGTGCAAGATTCGTCCGTATCGCAATGCAGAAATCTCTCACGATTTTATCGGTCGTGTGAAAGTGGCCTTAGACATTACATAGCTGTTTTTACCCCATTTTGCTGTACGCCTCACTTTAGCTGTGCTCTTTGTGTATTTGTTGCATGTTCCCTGTATAAATTTGCTGTGGGTTTAGAGGCTGAATACACGCTGAAAAATCTGCCGTGGATTCAGCTGTGTAAACGCACTTTCTTTAAAAGGAATATGAATACTTACATATATAGTCCCATATCATACCCATTTTCTATTTACTTGCAAAATACCTTAAAAAGCACTTCCTGCCACCAATGAGACACACTGGGGTGGAGATCAGTTCTCTCGACGAACATTTGAGCAAATGGGTATTTTATTTATTCTGCAAATTAGTAATGCAACATCCTGACTAATGTGATGTGGGGTTTTTACATTTAATTTTAAAGGCAGCTTTTGATATGATCAAATGATATTCATAATACAGTAATGAGTGACAAGAATATATTTATACTCGATTACCTCTTTTTTTCATAATTCTTTCATGTTCAACCATAAATTGTACTTACAACAGGTGGGGGCATCTATGGGTGCCCATTTCTTACCATCTATTGCAAATTTGTTTGTATTGTGCTGGGAGAAGCAGTTGTTTATCCGAGGATAATTCACTAATCCATTTTATGCTCCCGCTATATCAACGGCATCCTCACTGTTTGGTTCTTTGACATAGCGTCTGTTCTGTTTCTTATTAAGTATATTAAAGGAGCTTTTCGGGACTAAGGTATTGATGACTTGTCCTCCCAGGGTAGGTCATCAATATCAGATCCATGAGAGTCCACCACTCGATACCCCCACTGATCCGATGTATACGCTTCATTGTATACCAGGCACTACGCTGTGTACTTCCTAGTGGCTCTACCTTGTATGCCCTCTCAGTCCCATTCATTTAAATGGGATTGAGCTGCTTTTAGGCCATGTGACCTAGGAGAGGCTGTGACCTGAGAAGAAGCTGCAGCGCTCACCCAAGTGTCCCAGCCTCTTCATGTCCTAACCAGCAGACCCCTTCTGATCTGATATTTCGGTCCATACAATTTATATTTAACCTATACATGAATTGAAAAAGCTATTTCCTTTTTAGATTTAACTTTAACTGTAGATTTTTGTTTCTGGCAAAATAGCCACCTAAATCTATTGTAAACCAATTGCAGGAAACACAATCCTCCATTACACTTCTTGCCATCCAGCTCATACCAGCCATCCAGCTCATACCAGCCAAAGGAATGGTTCCGCTAAACAGTCTTTTGCCTCTTAAGAGACTGAAATATGTAAAAGTTTTAGAAGCCTTGGTTACCCTCGCTGCACCCTGAATAAGGCAAAATCAGTTGCATCTCTTGCCCCTTGGTAATACCATTAGGCCACTCTTACCCGGGCATTTTTTTACAGCATTTAGCGGATGTTTTGAACGCCCACTAAAAACACTGTACTGCGCCTCCATTCATTTCAATGCGGCATATCAAAGGAGCGTTTTAGCTAAGCGTTTCTAATGTGTGCTAAAACAAATGCTGCATGTTCTATTTTTGTGCGTTCAGCACGTTTTTGACACCCCTTGCAATGATGAGGTGTGTAGAAAATGCTGTTTTTTAAACGCTGTAAAATTCAGCGTTTAAAAACGCAGCATTTTTCGAACCGTCTGTGTGAATGTGGCACATGGGTTTTGAAGAGTGGTTTTAGCGCGTTTCCACTGTGTTTCTACTGCATTTACCGTTAGCGCTTTTGCTTTGCAATTAAAATGCAATCTGAAAACTGCATTCTTTTTACGAAGAAATGCCTCGGTTTTGCTATGCAGTTTCAGCTGATTGGCTGCTTCAGGCTGCCCTCCATGTATTACAAAGAGCCTCAATCTTTTAGGAAAGGGAAATGCATACATAGCACTAAAACACATATAAATATATATAGACACACCGCCTCACAGAGAAAATGCCACACCATTAAAGGCCCATTTAGACACGACTCTCGCTGAAAATTCGCTCAAAGCCATCTTTTGAGCGATAACCGTTGCGTCTAAATTCACGAACGTCGTGCAGTTTTCGTGCACAATTTGTTCCTTGCTCAATTCTAGTTTTCTATAATTGAGCGATTAACTCTTAGCGGTGCCGCCTTCTATCACAGTTAGCTTCTATAGACCATGCAAAGATGATGGCTCAAAGCTGTCACTCAAACTGTCGTTTGCGCGATCATCTTTCACTGTAAATGGAGTCTACCCTGAAGTAATGGTAGTGCAATGGGATGCAGCACCTTATCAACAAAATAGCGTGCCATTGATGCATACTTGAGGTGATCCACTGTAGATGCTAATGGGACCCCGAACCGTGAGGCCTCCCTCACACAGGGCGTTTTATACAGCGTTTAGCGCTGCCTTTTTAGCCCAGCGCTAAACGCTGTACAACACTCCCATTCATTTCAATGGGGCTACTCGCACAGGGCTGAAAAAGCAGCGCCTTCCAACGCTGCGCTTTGACAGCGATGCAAGTTCTATTTTTGGGTGTTTTCAGCCCTGTCTTGCCCATTAAAATGAATGAGCAGCGGTTTTAGCACTGCTGAAAACGCGGCAACACTTGGTGCCGCGTTTTTGGCAGCGTTAACCACTCGCTGATTTTCGGGGTGAGGGCTTGCAATAGAAGCCCTACCCCGAAAAACAGGCCCAGCTAGGTAGAGAAAAAAAAGAAAGATACTCACCTAGCCGCTGCAGTCCAGGCCTGCAAGCTCTGATTGGCTGAGACAGTCAATGAAGGGCTGTGATTGGGCATCGAGCAAGCGCTGACAACCAATCACAGCGCTCTATTGCTGGAGGCGGGGTTCTCAAACCTGGCCTACAGCAATAGACTAGTGAGTGCAGAGGAAGCCCGGATCAGCGGCAGAGACCAGCTGCCGCGACCCGGACTGCAGCGGCTAGGTGAGTATTGCTTTTTTTTTTTTTTCTTTTCAGCATCCTTGGCTGCGTTTTCAGCCGAGCTGAAAACGCAGCCATAAAGTATGCCAGCACTGCTGAAACGGGGCGGAATCTGCAGTAAACGCAGCGTTGAAAAACGCTGCTTTTCTGCAAACGCCCTATGTGAGGGAGCCCTGACTCCACGTTGATATGCTGTATGGTGCTCCAAAAAGATGGAAGGATCAGCTCAATTGCTACATCGACTCCGGACCCTCTTTTGGCAGTCGTCATTGCTGAGACAGAATCTTGATTCATTGCTTGATACCACACTGCACCACTCAACATACCAAGTAGCCCTGAAGCAACACCGCTGACGATGGTGCAGTATGAGGGTCAGTATTCACAACAAACAAATTGACAGTAAACCTTCGTCAGCTATAACATAAGTGAACTTGTTATCAATGCTAGAGCAAATTTGTCCACACACTCCACAGAATCCTAGAATGATAGTTAGAGGGGACCTCCAGGGTCATCGGGTCCAATCCCCTGCTCAATGCAGGATTCACTAAATTATCTCAGACAGATGTCTGCCCAGCCTCTGTTTGAAGACTTCCATTGAACGAGAACTCGCCCCCTCTGGTGGCAACCTGTTCCACTCTTGATCGCCCTCATTGCATGACATCGGATTTGTCAATATGTGCGTTGTGACATGCATCTCAGTGCTTCAGTCTCACTACAGTAGTGCATATTTTGTTCTGCTGACTACCATCTCCAAATTCGACCCATTATGCTTCTGCCGCATTATGACACAAAGAGCAACTGGCTGTATATAGCCCTATGATGAAACCTTTAGTAAACTTGTCCCTTTGATGAAATTGCACTCGACGGAGTATTGGAGGCCTCTGAACTCCAAATTTTTTTCCAGAGTCACAGAAGTCCCTGTGGTTGCGACAACATTTTGAAAGTTAGCATGACAGACTGGTCCCCCTTTTATCCTGCTCTGAGGTCACAGGATTTGCTCAAAACTACATCAGTTTGCACAACTAGTCTTTTGTATGTCAGCTAGGGGCATATATATGGGGAATGCGGTTGCACCCAAGCCCAGGACCCTTAGGGGGCCCATAAGGCCTCTCTTCTCCATATAGGTAGCCTAGTAGTATGAATAAAGCATTAGAGTTGGGGCCCTGTTACAGATTTTGCATTGGGGCCCGAATCTTCAAGTTAAGCTTCTGATGTCCGCTCTCTCTAATGGCATGTTCTCTCTCTCGATCTGAAGTGGTCTCAAAAACAGAATTTCTTACGCTTCTGCCATCTACTAACTTACCTGATATTTCTATTTTAATGTGTAATACTACCAGAACTCCTAGACAGCATGTCTACAGTATTAGGATTATGTTTGTATTCGATCTGTCCTAGTTTCCTAACACCTAGTCACTTGCAGCGCATGCCACCTAGGCCTCAAGAAAACTCTGGGGTCTGCCCAGTTTCTTACTGTGGAAACAGCCAAAACTAACTATTACTCCGATTTATTCAAGGAAACGTCTATATTATGCAACCTAAATCTTGAAGCAGTAAATGGTTTATTCTGAGTTTATTCTATCCTAGGTCTATCTTGCAGGATATTATAATGCATTTCGCTTTTGTCCTGCTGGAAAGCATGTGACATACAGGGCTGGCAGCAGAACACCCCATGAAGGCACAGTTGAGTTCATTAGCCTGGATGTTCACAAGGGCACTGGTATGTATGTGTATATATTTATATGTATGTATGTGTATATATAATATTACGAAGGTTACTATTCATACTCTTAAGGTGGCTTTACATGGCTCAACTATTGGCCAAAGAATCGCTTAAACAAGCAATTTCCAGTAATAGTATCCTTTGAGTTCCTGTGTTTACAGGGCTAGCTAAATGAGAAATCGCTCAGTCGCTTTGTTTCAGCTCACTAAAATGAAGCGACTAGTGAGCAGATTGTTCTGGCAGCCTGTTCACCGTAAATTTGAAATGGGCTACCAGAAGTAATCTCCACCATGCTTCGCCTCCTTTCACTGAATGACTATTGCTCCTGTATGAAACCCAAGAAGCAGTAAGTCATTGGGATGACTGTTGAGGGTTAATGCACCTGACAGTCGTCCCATGTAAAGCCACCATGAAGTCGCATTCACGCGAATGATATTCTTGTGACAGTTTTGTATGATGCGCACAAGACGCATATAAAATTCACTCTCTTGCATGGATTTATTCACACATTGACGTGAAAATTGCTCGTTGGCCAAGTTTTTTCGGACCACTATCGCACTTGCCCATAGCCTTAGTTGAATGATGCAGCAAATAATGTCATGGCCTCTTTAAAAATAAGTTGTGTTTGCAAATAACACTACCTATGCTTACTTTTTTTATCACATAACATAAGCTATTTAAATGTGTATCTGCTGTGATGGCAGTCTCTTCATGCTATGGTTCCACATAGAGCCTCCATCACAGTATCCCTTACTTTTGACAGAAGCATAGAAGAGCATGAACCCCATTTATGTCAGTGGCTCTAGATCACCAGTCTGGAATTAGCTGCTTTGACACAGCGGCCTCAGTTTATCACTGTGATTGTTGTACTACATCCCCTATGGGGTTTCACTAATATTAATGGGATTACTCCTCCCTTTTTTTTCTGCCCCCTCTTCATCAGGGATGGAAGTTACAAATGTTTTTTGATTCTTCAACCACTGACGAGGGTCACTGTCTGGGGATGAACAAAAGGCTTTAATATGTCAATAACTTATTGTTTTATTGATGTATGTTGTTTTTTTCCCTCGATTCTTTGGGGAATACCAACACTTTTTAATGGTGGGGACCCAACCTCTGGGATATCCCACCAATCCTGAGAATGAAGGAGCCGCAGTGCAGCTCTGCACCCCGCCCTATTTACTTGAGTAGGGCTGTGTAGCTCAGCAGGTGGCTGAGGCACCGATCTGCAGACAGAATCGGTAAAGGACTAATGGTTGATTTAGACACAACGATTATCGCTCAAAAGCCATCGTCTTAGGGATAATCGTTGTATCTATCTTGCGCCCATCATGCAATTTTCGTTAACAATCCGCTCATCATTGTCTTTCTGCCCGCTTAAAATCCGTCATTCGGCTGTTTGCTTCTCTTTTGGTTAAAATGACATTCGTTCAGTCGTTCAGCGATTTGAGGGGAGTTTTTAATCATTTGGCGGTGCGTACCTTTATTAGGCTACAGGCCCAGCGATTGGCTAACGGGAAGACAGAGCTTCGTTTTTAACACGCCCACCTGGTGCTCAACCAAATTATCGATTTAATTATCGTTAATTTTTCATTCAGTGCAAACACTACACAACGATAATACGACTGAAATGACCTGCCGCTACGTCCATTTTCCAACGATTTTTGTTAAGTTAAAACATCCATCTTTAAAAGCAAAACCATCGCTCACTTTTAATCGTTATAATAAAAATTGGACAATAATCTATGGGTCTAAATGGGGTCTAAAGGTACTTTTTACACAAAGCGATTATCACCCAAATAATTGCTTAGAACAGCAATTTTTGGCGATGGTCATGCCATGTACACACAGCCACCGACAGGGCACTGAGTGAAAAATTGTTCATTAGTTGCTTTCTTTCATCTCGCTGAAACAAGGCAACTACTGAGCAACTTCTTGCTCAGGGGAGTCGTTCAATCTTTGAATGACTGCCTGTTCAATGTAAATGCAGACAGATGACCAGAGGAGATCTGAGCGAGCTCTCTACCTCCATTCACCAAACAACTAGCACTGCTGTGTGAAAGTATAGGAGTGATAGTTATTGGGGAAACGGTCGGGCGCTGCTTCACCCCACAGTTGACCCATGTGAAGGTACACTGCAGGCCCTTCTTCTCAAGACCGGTGAGGGTACCAGGGTATCCTAGTGATATCACTTCATTAGATTGGAATACCACTTTAAAACATATTTATTTTTCGTGCTGGTTATGTTTTAGGACCAACCCGCCGCAGTGACTTGGAATCCTTGGGGTACTGCATGCTGAAATGGCTCTGTGGATCCTTACCCTGGAGTGATGAAACAGAGCCAGACAGTATAATGGAGCATAAAAAGAGGTCAGTTGAACATGTTTTTAAAATACATAAACTACCATTTGGGAAGACTAGTATCTGGTGAAGGCAGTGTGATTATTAGTGTTCCGATGGGAAACGTCTGGTCTTGGCATTTATATAGGTGTAACTTTGACAGATATCACCTAAATAAGCATAAGGACCAAGGTACTGCTCAACCTCAGACCTGAATAATCCAAGCTCTACTGACCTGCTTCCTTCATACTGATGTCCCTGCTGGGGTCGAAGTAGCCCTGCCATGACCGTCAGAGTGGGACACAAAGTCCAGTTCTGGAGGTCGGCAGGGGTCTCGGCGATGCGACCCTCACTGATCAGCAAGCTATTTCCTATCCACAGGATAGGGAATAACCTGTAATTTTGGTAGAACTCCTTAAGTAGCCCCTATAGCTTGCATATATAATTTTGCTGATTGGCCAATAAAGGCATCACCACTATAATACTTTTGTCTTTTTCATACATGTCATAAATACCACATGGTGAATACGATAAAGAAGGTAGAATTGATGTTTTTTACACCTTGTTGCCCCCACCCCCCAAACAGTGCTTTACATTATACAATACACTGTATGTACCTTTGAGTGGTACCAATAAAAGCTACAGCTCACCATACAACAAACAAAACTCTGACATGGCTATGTGAACGGAAAAATAAAGTTATAGCTTTTAAGAAATAGACATGAAAAAAAGTCAAGATCTCTGTATCCTTAATTACCAAATCAGGCTGCATTCTTAAACCGTTACAGAGAATCTGTCACCAACCTTACGTTGGTGGGGATAGACATATTGATTTCAGTGCTTTGTCGGTTCTATGTGTATTTAAAGTACTTTCTGAGAAACTTACCCTTTATCAGTAGCAGCGCTCACATCATGCTGGGAGGAAGTAATCCTCAATATTTATGAGCTGTGGAGTTAGCCACATCCACCTACCCTCTGGCCACCAATTAATGACTTTTTGCCTATGTACAGTAATGGGGAAAAGGCTGCACATACAGTGACCACATGCCTGGTACTACTTTTGTTGTCCTCAGAGAGGGTAGCAAGTACAGGACAAACAGCATTAATGGTCTATATAGTTAGAAACTGTAACAACCATAAGTAGTGCGAAGGTCCAGGCATTGATGAAAAGTAGGCCCAAAACGGCGTAGTACCAAAGCTTAATATGGAATACAAACAAAGACAAAAGAAGGGGAGTCATTAGAGGCGTTGTGAGGTTAATCATAGTTTAGATTCTGCTGGACTTTAGAGCTACAGATTGTTTGCTAGCTTAAAAAAGGGTTTTTTTTAACTGCTATGATGGACACCTTCAAAAGGCTTTTCTTGGATTACTGTTGTTGAAAGAGAAGCCAGTGGCCTTACCAGTATGGTGGTACACCATCAACCAAAACTTGAGACTATTATGGCCATATGCAGCATCTTCATTCATATCACATGGTAAGGAATATCCTCTAAAGAAATTAGATGAGTACCTAGGATCAACATGGGCGATTCTAGTGGTACTTGGGTACGAGCAGAATAAACCTTTTTCATGAAGATTTCAGCAGAAGCATGTTAATGAAGCTCTTGCTGTGCTTCCCCATATTTGCTGCCATTTAGATTCTTAGAATTGTGTGCAAATATCAGTTTCTCACCTGCTTGTATGAGCAAAAGAGCTGTGGGAGCCAGGAGCACATGAGTGTAGCTCATTATATTGTTTTTCATGTGTGCCAGCCTATAGATGAAAAAATAAGTTCCATCAGGCAACCACTTTAAACCTGGAATATCAGCAAAACTACACAGGTCCTTCGGGAGCTTGAGTGGGGTGGTGAAAGGAGAAGTGATTACAGAAGAATATCATCAAGAAACATTAGCAGTTTATGATGACCTGAGGCAGATTGAACTTTTCAAAAGTTTGCTGATTTCTAATTAGAGGTATGGTCATTGTAATGGGAGTATGGGCAATATTGTATCCTGGCCTGCAGCAAGGAAATTCACCCACTGGTGGAACAAGCTGGTGGAGATAGGAGGAAACGATGATCAAATATAGACAAAACAATAGTATATAATAGCTAGAAATGTAATCCCAAACGTTTCATGAAAAGGCACGCCCGTCATTCCAATGAGATCATTTGCTTCTATGGTGAAGCATGTGGGGCTTGGGGAGCTAGTGGTGTAAGGACAGAATTGACAGTATTACAAGCAGAAAAAAAGCTAAAGGTGACTGGAACTCGATGACATGATGGTGCTTATAAAATGTGCCGGTTTTTTTCTTAATTCAAAACAAGAAGTGGATAGTAAAGGGAGGGGACATATATAGGAACGATTCTAATTCTCTTTCTTTATTTACAGATTTAAAACAGATGTCCCAGGACTCCTTAAGCACTGCTTTAAGAGAAGGAAGATTCCAGGTATTCACATTCTGTAAGCAATGTGGGTGATGGTCATTGTTTGTCAAAGCTCGTTTGAAACTTATAAGCCAACTATGAAATCATAACTACTAAGTTTTGTTTTTTTTTGGCACAAATATGCATTTTCAAGTGTTTCCTTAAAAAAATGCCCCTGTAATTCTGTCAAAAGGACAATGCATCAAAAAACAAACAAAAAAAAAAACTCCTATGCGCAGGAGAAGACGGGTTAGGTGTGGGTTTTTCTTTTTCTTTTTTTTTTTTTATTCCTGCATTGTGTACTAGCAGCTGCAGGCTGAGAGGCGGTAGTAGTGGCATAATTTTGAATTATGTATTGGTAACCGTATTTATATCGGGTAGAACTTTTTATATACAATGTGTTTCCAGAATGTTCCATGGCTAGTAACATTGTAGTTCATGAGATGTTGGTACCTGAACTTGACCTTTGAAACTTGATTAACACAGTTTATGTAATTCTATATTTGAATACTGCATGTAATTTTTCATAGCTGGCTAGAAGAAGCAGGAAAGCCTTTAGACACTGCGTCGCTGCGATTTTATCTCATCGCTGGTCCGTGCGATATCACCGCAACTTATCCCAGTGATACCGCGACTTTGTAGCACCACATGCGAGGTTTTTCGGGGGAGGCTTAAAATATAAGCCCTTCCCCAAAAATAAGCCATAGCTGAATAAGAAGAAAAAACAAAACACATCACTGGTCCCGCGCTGTCAGCCTGGCCGCATCTTCTCCCCGAGTCCCCGGCAGTGATCTGCTCCTTTTCTGGCCGGGGATTCAAAAATTCCCGCATCCTGGAAGCGCTGGCTGTGATTGGCTGACGCTTAGCCAATCACAGCCAGCGCTCGATAAATGGCAGTGATTGAACTGAGCGGGACCCGTGAGGTTTTTGTGTCGGGTTGTTGCATTCTACAAAACATTGCATGTGTGAAGTAGCCCATAGGAAAGCATGGGCTTCTCATACATGCGATTTGTAGCATTGCTATTTTAAATCTTTGGTCATTCTGAGCTGAACCGTCTAACGGGTGGTCCCAGCAATGATTGACAGCTACCTCTATATGCATAGTTATACACAACTGTCAATCACTGTTATGAACAGTCCAGTAGGCGGTTCTCTCAGAATAAGCGGAGCTGTAAATGAATAAAACACAAGTTACAGTGAATCTCTCCATATAAAACTAATATATATATACTCCTCCTGCTCTATAACATGATGCCTACAGTTTGGACAGCATGTTTTAGCTGAAAGCTTCCCTTTTAAGCATCTCTCTTTTCCAGCTTATAGAGGGGGTCCCAATGGGGAGAACCTGCTCTGATGTTTAAATGTCGTAATAGGACATATGAGCCAACAGGGATTGCCTTGTACAACCACTTTAACTCATTAAGGACCAAGTGCTGTAAATTTATGAGGCTTGGTCCTGGGCTTTAATCCCGGGCCAATAGTGAAAATACATCACAGGATTAAAGCCCCTGTTCTGCAATCAAGCAGAAGCAGGTCAGGTTGTCCGCTGTTAGTCACAGCTGAGAACCCGAAGAAGAAGGGAGAAGTGGTTTTTAACCACTTCTGCCTTCTCACTGAGCGCTATGTATTAGGAAGTGAAAGTGGAAGTATAACTTCCACTACACGAGCTGGCGGTCAAATGATCGCCGGGATCCCCTGGCACAGCAGAGTTTACAGGGTCCTAGCAGACCCCGATCAGCTCTGCCAGGGACTAATGTCACTACAGGGGATGTTTACTCCTGTAATTAGGGCTCCTATGGATGCCCCAGCTACGGTGGAAAAATGTCAAATTAAAAAAAAAACATGTGAATGTCTCCCAGAGGTTTTATATGATGACATGGGGAACATATATAGTAAAAAAAAATAATTGCATCAATAAGTAAAACAAAATTACAGAAAAAAATAAAAATATATACATAAAAAAGAAAATTACCCAAAGCCAACACCAACCAAAACCATCACCATATGCGCCCTGTAATCTAAAACCATACATGATATATCAAAACGGCCAAAGCAAAATGAGGAACCCATTCCCATACTTTTTTATGTAAATATACTAATTTTTAAAAAAAAATAACAACTATAAATGTTAAAAATTAAAAAATCTTTTTTTTCCCAATAAAACTAAAAATGCAAAGGAAAAAATAAAAATAAAAATCTAAAAAAAAAAAAATAGCCCTATATGTCATGGGGGAAAAAACGCTGCAAAAATAATTTTGGTAGCTGAAGGGAAAAAAAGTAGGGTAGTTAAACCACCATATGGGTGAAATCTGGTCCTTAAAGCTGGGTTTACATAGGGCGGAATTGCCATGCAGCTTTTCTGCACGGAAATTCCGCCGGCTATTTTTATCCCGAGATAAAGCAGCAAAGTGAATGAGATTTACAAAAATGTCGTCCATACGCTGCAGAGAAGCTGTTGCGGGCAAACCACGCTGAAACTCACATGCTGCGCGGAATTCAAAGCCGTGTAATGTCAATTTCCATAGCGTCCATTCATGACAGCACGCATGGAGGTTGCTCCGCCTGTGATCCTTGGGACAGGAAAAAGGAGTTCTTTAAAAGCCGCCTCCCACCGCTTGACTCCAGTGTCTTCCTGTCCCAAACGGACATAGGAGGAGTTCTCCGTGCTGAGGATGGAGGCAGGGGGAGCTACTCACCGGGGCGCGGGGTATCCGGCCAGGGGAGGCAGCTTCCTCGCTCCGTCCGGAGATCGGCATCTTCAGTGGGGAGGGAGCGGCAGGTGTGGGGTGACTGCTCTGCGCTCCTACTCCCCGGTGTCTAGCGGCGGCCGGCTTCCGGGTATGGAGCGGTGCCGCGTCGTGCGCGATAACGTCAGACGTCGGCGGGATGACGTCAGACGTAGCGCGGGCGCTTAAAGGCGCCAAATTCAAATACAACGATCCTCTTCATGTCCTAAGGCGGCTTTTCCTTCCTGGCTGAGCAAGTATGGATAGCGCTGAAGGGGATAAGATTGTGCCAACTGTAAGTAGTCCACTTGGACAAACATGGGGGACATGTTTTTGTGAGTAATGAAGTTTTCACACCTGGTATTAGTAATGGCTTCTCCTTATAGGAGGAAGCATTAAAAACTAAGCAGGAGAAAAAAGGATCAAGAGGTGTGCGTTATGCGCAAAAAAAGTGGACGATAACGCCAAGAGACCCATATGCTCGGATTGTACTTCAAAAATAGTTAATGACGAGCAACATAACCTATTACAGGGTATTCGTGTAATGGTGCGGGAAGAGGTACAGGCATTAAAAGAGCAAACCCTCGACGCCCAGCCAGGACCCTCCCGGAAAAGGGCCCGCACCGAAATTTATGGGATCTCTTCACCTGAACATTCCGAGGGAGAGTTTTCGGACAACTCCTCGGAAGTGTCAACCCCCATACTAGAAGGGGATAAAAAGTTCTTTTTCTCAAACATAGACCTGGAGGAACTAATCTCCACAGTCCTTAACACCATGGAGCTCACTGATACACCGCAGGTCAGATCAGTGCAAGATGAAATGTTTGGGGGCCTCAGAACTCGCTACAAGAAATGCTTCCCAGTTAACGAAAACCTGCGAAACATGATCTTGGATGAATGGCGCAAACCCACACGAGGGTCCAGCATCCAAAAAGAGTTCAGAGAGAGACTCTCTTTTACGGCGGAGGATTCCTCTCTTTGGCGTATAATCCCCAAAGTTGATGTTCCAGTCGCAAAACTGACAAAAAAAACGGTGCTCCCCTTTGAAGACTGCTCCCAGTTGAAAGATCCGATGGAGCGTAAAATGGAGGGGTTCCTGAAAGGCGTATGGGAATCGGCCTCTACAGTCATAGAGACCAACATAGCGGTCACATCGGTGGCAAGATCCCTGCACCTGTGGCTGGATCAGTTGGATTCCCACCTACATTTAAAAACCCCTAGGGAAGAGCTTGTCAAATGCCTACCCCTAATTAAAAAAGCGACAGCTTTTTTAGCGGACTTGTCAGGGGAGTCCGTGAGGTTCGCGGCAAGAAATGCAGCCCTAGGAAATGCGGCCAGAAGGGCCTTATGGCTCAGATCATGGGCAGGAGACCAGACGTCCAAGTCCAGGCTATGCACGATCCCCTTGATGGGCGAATATCTTTTTGGGCCAACACTGGACAAAATCTTGGAGAAAGCAGCAGATAAAAAACTAGGCTTCCCAACAGACTACCTGCCCAAGAAAACCATTCCCTTTCGGAAAGAATATATCCCAAGGGGAAAAAACAAAGGGAAGACGGGTAGGTGGTCCTACCCGAAAGGGGGTAGAGGGAGAACTTCGGGGTTTCCCTCTAGATTTGACCCGAGATAAAAAAAAGTCACGGTGGGGGGGAGACTTCTCCAATATTCAGAAAACTGTCTGCAGATCTCAAAAAGCCCCTGGGTTCTGGAGATAGTCTCTACAGGCTATAAAATTAGGCTAAACTCGAATCCCCCGATAATTTCTGCATAACACCACTGCAGCCCCCTAACCTCCAAGCAAAATTGGAGGAGGGTGTATTTAATTTGATTAATATAGGAGCAGTTATTCCTGTCCCTGCGGCGGAACAAGGCCAGGGTTATTATTCCCGTTTATTTTTGGTCCCAAAGCCAAACGGCAAATATAGAGTTATTTTGAATCTCAAAAAGTTAAATGCTTATGTAAATAATTATACGTTTAAAATGGAAACCATACGCTCAACGGTCCCATTAATAGGTCAGGGTAACGTTATGTGTACTATAGACCTAAAAGATGCGTATTTCCACATCCCCATCCATGTTACATCTCAAAAATTCTTAAGATTTTCAGTTTATATAGATAATACCATACGACATTTTCAATTTATCTGTCTACCGTTCGGCATCTCCTCAGCCCCTAGAGTGTTCACAAAAATCATGATTGAGCCAGTTAGGTTCCTGCGGGAGCGCAATATTAAAATCGTCCCTTATTTAGACGACCTTCTACTGATAGCAAGCGACGCTGAAACCATGAGAGCTCAGTTAGAGGAGACGCTACAGCTACTCAGAAAACTAGGTTGGATCATTAATTATGAAAAATCTAGCCTAGTCCCAGAAACCAAGATTTTTTTAGGGATCCTTCTGGATTCAAATAAAAATCGTTCCTTTTTACCCGAACCAAAAATTTCCCACATCTTGAAAGAGATATGAAATTTCCGGAAGAAAAAAGAGGTGTCAGTCAGGGACACAATGCATATTCTGGGCCTAATGACGTCCTGTCTTCCGGCGGTTCCCTGGTCTCAGTTTCACTCCAGGAGTTTACAACAAAAATTGTTGACGACCTGGGATCGTTCCCAGGAATCCCTGGAGGAAAAATTCAAATTACCACTATGGGTAAAAAAATCCCTAGATTGGTGGCTGGCCCCATCAAACCTGAGGAAAGGAGTCCAGTGGGCACTCTCTCCGTGCGTCACTATATAAATACGGACGCCAGCGGTACAGGATGGGGTGCCCAAGTGGCAGGTGAAGCCTTGCAGGGATCCTGGTCTAGGTCCACCAGTACCCACTCATCCAATTATAAGAAACTAAGGGCGGTCTGGGAGGCCCTGATTAGATCAGAGGATGTATTACGAGGCAGACATGTGAAAGTATTATCAGATAATATGACTACGGTTTCCTTTCTCCGTCACCAGGGAGGTACCCGCTATCCTCACCTGCAGTATATGACAAGCAAAATACTATCCTGGGCAGAGGTCAACACGGCATCCCTCTTGGCGGTCCATTTAAAAGGGACTCAAAATCAGGTGGCGGACTTCTTGAGCAGGAAAAAACTGGATCCGGGAAACTGGTCCCTCAACCCGGAAGTATTCCGACATCTTACGGACCAGTGGGGGCTACCACAAGTGGACCTGTTTGCCTCAAGAAAAAACGTAAAATGCCGGGACTTCTTCTCCCTAGATCCAGCAGACCAACCACTAGCACTAGATGCACTATCCCAAGAATGGGAGATGCCCCTGGCTTATGCGTTCCCTCCCTTACCGCTAATAGCCAGATGCCTGCAATATTCATCGCCCCGGCATGGCCAAAAAGACCATGGTATCCAATGCTGAAATGGTTGGCAATACAATCTCCGATAGCGCTACCCCTCAGAGAGGATCTCCTATCCCAGGGCCCAGTTTTGTTCCAGAGAATCCACTGGCTAAAACTGATGGCCTGGCTGCTGAAAGGCAGAGATTAAAAAAAACAGGGGCTTTCCGACAAGGTAATTAATACTTTATTCAAGAGTCGGAAATTAACCACTTCGAAAATTTATTATAGAATTTGGGAAGTGTTCTGTACATGGTATAAACCAGAGAGTCCTAACCTAGATTGTCCGGACGTGATTAAAATTCTAGATTTTCTACAAGCAGGGCTAGACAAGGGTCTTAGTCCCCGAACTCTGCGGGTTCAGACAGCAGCTCTTAGTGCCCTGTTTGATGCTAAACTTTCGGAAAACAAATGGATTAAAAGATTCCTGAAGGGGGCCAATAGATTAAAACCCTTCGTGAGGGAGCCATCACCCTCATGGGATCTTAATATAGTCCTGGAGGGCCTCTGTGACCCGCCATTTGAGCCCATTAACCAGATTACGGTGAGAAATCTATCCATAAAAGTCGCCTTTCTGATCGCCATCACATCGGCTAGAAGAATTGGCGAGTTACAAGCCTTATCTAGTAGAGAGCCCTACTTAAGGGTCTTAGATGACCGGGTAATAATCCAACACACCCCCGACTTTTTACCAAAAGTCGTGTCCCATTTCCATCTAAATCAAGAAATAACACTGCCATCATTCTGTCAAAATTTTAGTAACGCGAAAGAAGAGCGTCTTCATAACCTAGACGTCCATAGAGCAGTAAAAACCTACCTAGACGTTACTCAAACTTTTCGAAAGTCAGAAAAGTTTTTCCTACAATACCAAGGGGTCAATAAGGGCAGACCAGCTTCAAAGGACACTATAGCTAGTTGGATCAGGTTAGCGATCCAGGAGACCTACAAGACCAGAGGTTTGGCAGCTCCGGAGGGGACGAGGGCCCACTCCACCAGGGCTCTCGCCACCTCCTGGGCGGAACGCAGGGGAGCCTCAATAGATCAGATCTGCAAGGCAGCAACATGGTCTAGTATAAATACATTCGCAAGACACTATAGATTAGATCTCCACTCAAACACAGAGTTGGCCTTTGGACGGAAAGTACTCCAGGCAGTTGCCCCCCCCCCCCCCCCCTAAAGAAAGGTCTTATGATTTGGTATACCTCCATGTGTGCTGTCATGAATGGACGCTATGGAAAGACGAGAATTATTCTTACCGTTAATTCCTTTTCCATGAGTCCATCATGACAGCACATGCTTTCCCACCCTTGATTAATGTATATAATGTCTGTACATACGATTAATGTCTTTCAGTGCTAATAAAAAAACTGTTGGGCCTCGTATCCGTTGTGATAATTTGGAAGTCACTGGAGTCAAGCGGTGGGAGGTGGCTTTTAAAGAACTCTTTCTTCCTGTCCCAAGGATCACAGGCGGAGCAACCTCCATGTGTGCTGTCATGATGGACTCATGGAAAAGGAATTAACGGTAAGAATAATTCTTGTCTTTTATCGCCGTCTCCACCGTGGCCTCTTTCCTCTCTATGGGAAAGAGATGGCCGCAGCGGAACGCAGGCGGCGCCGCCGCTTTAAAACCTGTGCCAAGCGGTGTGAGTTTTAAAGCTGCATTTCTGCTGCGTAAATCTCACAGTATTTCTGTGCGGTCATTCCGCAGGATTTACGGCCCGTGTGAACCCAGCCTAAGGCCTCATGTCCACAGGGAAAATCAGGCCCGCTACGGATTCTCTATGGAGAATCCGTAGCGGGTCCCTCCTGCCCCGCGGACATGAGGCAGTAAAATCAGAATTAACTCACCTCTCGCCCGCTCCGGATCTTCCCTTCGCCGCGGCTTCATCTTCTGTCCGTTGTGGCCAGATCTTCTTTCTTCGTCCCGGCGGATGCGCCGTCCCGCAGAAGACAAGATCCGGCCGCGACGGAGAGAAGATGAAGCCGCGGCGAAGGGAAGATCCGGAGCAGGTGGGTAAATTCCGATTTTGGTCTCCCGCGGATACGGACGGCTTCTATAGGCTTCAATAGAAGCCCGCGGGAGACCCGCACGAAAATGGAGCATGGTCCAGATTTTTTCATGCTCCATTTTTTTTTAAATCCCTTTTATTGACCATCCGCGGGTATTTATCTACCCTATGGGATGCGGATCCGCGGGCAGGAGAAAAGTTAAAACCCGCTGCAGATTTTAATTCTTCTTTTGCCCGTGGACATGAGGCCTTAGGGGTTAAGGGAAGGCATGTTATGGGCTAATAAAGAAAAACAGCCTTTGGCGGCCCGTCCCAAAGACTCAGACTAAATAAAAATGAATATAAATGATTAACTCCTTGCAATACAGACTGTTTCCAGCTACCTGTATGGTAAATACCTCCTTATGTTACCAGGTTCCTTCATGCAGGGTATCCAAAGTGCGAGAGAGGCAGAGCAAATCTCTGAAATGTTTCAAAGAGGGCTGCCTCCATAACCAAGTTCAAAATATACAGTAAGAATATAAAAATAAAATGGGAAGAAATAATGTTTGAGAATGCAGTTTTAATACATTCTCTTCAATTTAATTCTTGCTGGAGCTCAGATATTGCTGGCTGCCCTGCCTGATCTCAAATTACATTACATCAGCAAGAATGTGATAATGTTACTATATGCACATTATCACTTCTCCAATGTAAGCAGAAATGTAGGTATTCACAGGACAATCACCAGTAAAGCAGCAAAGAATTTCCCAAGTGTGTACAGGCATTTTTAAAATTAATTCGATCACCTATTTTGGTGCCTAAACATAGTTTAACCCTTTTGCTGCCATGGGTTTTTGGACTTTTAACATGTACAAATAAAACCTACGGGTTAATGCCCACGGTTCTATGGAACCTAATAGCTGAATGTTCGCGCTGTGGAATTCCCACGCGGAATTCTGCGGCTTGAAATAAACCCCTGCATGTCCTATTTGTCGCGGGAATACGCACGGTCCGCTTCCATTGTAGTACAGCGGAATTATCACGTGAATACGCGAACCCGCACACTAGTTTTAAGCTGGAATTTAAAAAGAACAAAAACAACTAAAACCATAAAATACAAGAATTTACACACCATGTAAAGTAGTGCATCGCTAAACCTTAACTTGTCATTTAAAAGGCCACTAACTTTTCAGACAACTTCTGCTCATCTTATAGCCCGCGTCTCTTCAATCTTGCAATATACTTTCATTTGTTTTTCTTATACCACTGTAAATCAAATTTGAAGTGCAGCCCCTCTTCAATCCACTGCCTAATGTTAGGCATTAAGCTTCCGTAGCAACTAGTACTTTTGGATGTTGTTTTAGCTGTGTGGTAAGGGTTAGCATCACAGGCTGCTCCTTGCACTCACACTGCTCTCAAATCTGCAGTCAGTTGTGTACACAATCTCTGCCTTCCCTGATGCTAGATTTACCTAACCTGGCATATGCATTGTTGTAAGCATTATATGTTTTTCTGGTTTGTTGTAGGAGAAGCAGCGTAATACTTATTAGATTTATATTTATTAGCTTCTTTACTAGGTCTTGTGTGCACCTAATAAAGATCAATCCAATAAGTACATCCATCAAATTAATTTATACCATCCATTAAGCGCTATACTTCTGCCTTCTCCTCTGAGTCCTCAGCTGAGGACCCGATCTGTTCCTGTTACATTGCTAGGAACGTTAATCCTGCGCCCTATTTTCTACTATTGGTCGGGATTAAACCTTTCTAATCCTGTGTTGGACCTCAACACTACGTATACAAAACCTAATTCCGATGTCGCCTCCATTTCAGTTTCATCCCACTGCTTCTAGTCTTTCCTTGTGCAAATGAGAATAGGGCTGATCCCTCTGCACTGTGACAGCCCTTCAGATATTTGTAGACCGCTATTAAGTCTCCTCTCAGCCATCTTTTTTTGCAAGCTAAACATTCCAAGATCCTTTAACGGTTCCTCATAAGACATGATTTGCAGACCGCTCACCATCTTGGTAACTCTTCTCTGAACTTGCTCCAGTTTGTCTGTGTCTTTTTTTAAATTGGGGTGCCAATTCTAGATGAGGTCTGACCAAGGAAGAGTAGAGGGGGTTTATTGACCAAATTGTAGTTTACTTTTTTCTTAATGACATATACATAATGTTTATCATCCTTGTACTGTTTACCAGTTCAGTCTCCAGTATATTGAAAAAATAATTTTTGTTTCAGCATATATTCCTCATATTTTTTATACCTGTCAAATTAATTGAACAGAGCTTTAATCTTTTTCGAAAATGTAAGTTGTTTTTTTTTCGCCAAACATAACAAAAGAACCTATAGTGTCGTCTTCTGCCTTCCCCCATGTCCAGTGCTGCACCTACATACTTGGCGCAGGGTCTGTTTACAGGCTGCAGAGGGGTGTCAGAGGTTGCTGCAGGCAATCGCAGACCTTAACACTCGAATGCTGTAGTATGTGACTAGCTGCAGCCGCCTGTCATGTCCCGAATACAGGCTGCAGTCAGCCTGTAAACCTAATGTTCGTTGGGAGATAAAAAAATGTACAAAGACATAACTCACAGAAAAAGAAGCCAACTACGCATCACCTGATAAACTGCAGGATCGGCTCAATCACCATATACCCTAGTAGCATACAGAAAGCCAGATTGCAATATGAGGGAGCTAAATGTTCATGTGCTGACTAATGTGCAGCCACTCACCTCAACCCAGATGGGGGAAGGGGTGACTGCAGACAATATAGTCTGCACATATGAACCGATACCAAGGATGCCAGCCATATATAAGTGCGCCACACCATACAGGAATGCAACGCCTACTGGCAAAGCAGTGGATTACACTGTATCACCACAGTGCGCCACACTGGCATTACTTCCCGGGCTCCCCCATCAGCTGTAGCACACTGCATGCAAAAAAACACACTGATAAATGTGTGTGTTAGTTTGGCCAAAACACGTAAGCTGCTGGACCACGACATGGCCACCACACGTACGTCAGAAACTACACTATCTCACTGATAACTAGATTAAAATCACAGAGGTGCAAAAAAAAATGTACAAAGACTTAACTCATATTACAATCTAGCTTTCTGCATGCTACTAGGGTATAAGGTGATTGAGCCTGCCCTGCAGTTTGAGGTTGTGTGTATTTGGCTTCCTTTTCTGTGAGTTAGTGTTAGATGGGAGACTATTGGCTGGAGCTGTGGGGACTCTGGAGAGGAGAGTATATTATGTATGGTCACAGGGAGCATTAATTTAAATAAAAATTAGTACCTTATTTTCCGGCGTTAACTAATCACAGCCATTGAATGGCTGTGATTGGTTGACGTTGCGCCGGCTTTCATTGGCTGACGCCGCACTGAGTTAGCCAATCGGAGCATTAGCTTTATGGAGGCGAGGCGTTCAAGCCCTGCATCCAGAAAGCAATGCTCTGTCGGCGTGGAGGAGGGAGCGACAGTTTGCAGCAGCACCGCAGATCATCGTAGAACGCTGCGGGAGGTGAGTATTATTTTTTTTATATATATATTTTAGCTGGAAAAGTTAGGGTCGTCTTATACGTCGGGAAATACGGTAAGTTGGAAAACCCCTTAAAGGGGTTGTCCCACGAAAGCAAGTGGGGTTAAGCACTTCTGTATGGCCATATTAATGCACTTTGTAATATACATCGTGCATTAAATATTGGCATACAGAAGTTATATACTTACCCTTACCCCCTCCCGGTGTTGGCGTCCCCGTCTCCATGGCGACGAACAAACTTTGTCTCTGGTCACCGCAACAGTTGCGCTTCGCATGGATGGTCCGGGCTCACGAGCTGCGTCCTGGCTCCTCCCCCTTCTCAGTGTCATCGCTCCGCCCCGTCACATGGTGCCGATCAGCCAATGAGGTGGCTGTAATCGGCAGTGGAACGCAGACTGGAGAAGATCATCCACGGTGCACCATGGGAGAAGACCCGCGGTGCACCGTGGGAGAAGACCCGCGGCGCCATCTTTGAAAGAAGAATCTTCAAAGCTGCAGAACGGGGATCCAGGTAAGCGAACCTTTTTTTTAAAAAAAAAATAACAAATGGATGTGCTTTTACTGTGTACTATGTGGGGGTCTGTGCAAAAAAAAAAAACTTTGTTTCGGACAACCCCTTTAAGTTCAGCTTCTACTGATGCAAGTATACTCCTATACAGAAATGATATTAAAAATGCATCAGCACTATTCTCTCTCTTTAATGGACAATATTGGTGGCAGTGTCCTCTCCTTGTCTTTTTTTTCTTTTGATGGCAAAAAAAGTTCTATACTTTCCATTGGGCTTTTTCACATTTTTTTTACTAGTGAGCTTAGTATTTTAATGATATTGGCCACCTTTCTTTTTCTAATGTCTGTTATATGACCATTGCTCTTGCTACATAACCTTTTATTTTGTGTATTCACAACACCCCTCCCCACAAATCCTTTTTTTTTTATAAAGTGCTAGCATTTTTCTGAATCTCTTCTGTGAATATTTTTCCATCAAGTCATCTCATTAGGTATATCTATTAGATGTAGGTACATTCATGCCATGTTCATATCACCATTAAAAGATTGTGTAGTTCTACTTTGTTATGCACAACTGACAAAACATATTGACAATAATGAGGCTCATGGGGTTTCCTTTATGGTGTCCAACATTTTTCCTGTAATTTGGCAGAATTTGCATAGTGCAGCTATTTTTTAGGTCCCCTGTATTGTGAAATATTATCTCCCGGTTCTCATATTTTTTGTTTATGCCATATCGTTGCTACTTGATGTATAGTCCTGAATTAGTGACTCACAATACTAAGTTGCTATGAAAATGAAGACGATTAAGTGTACCGTGGTATACATACTCCTTAAAAGTCTATAACATAAAACCGGATTAGAGTAAATAGAAATATTACTCATAATAATTTCTTATGTCTTAATATGACTGTCATTTGATTTCCTGTTGTCCATTTGTTTTTTTTAATTGTTTTGGGGTATTTTGCAGTGTTCACAAATTTTCCCCCATAATTTTCATATATCTAGATGTCATTGTAGTGGACATCACAGAAAAAATTCCTTTACATTTTAACAAATTCTTTCGCCTTGTTGCACATCCAACTATTGATGTTGGCTATTTAATTCAGAATTTCCAGCACTATTTTATGTGGTTCTAAATGTCCAAGTGTATCTAGTTTAGCTGCTTTACTATTAATCACTTGTATTTTTATGGCTGTTAATCACAGGAGGTTATTAGAGATGAGCGAGTGAGTAGTGCCTTAGCCGAGTATCTCCCTGCTCGTCTCTAAAGATTCGGGGGCCGGTGACAGGTGAGTTGCGGCGGGGAGCGGGGAGAGAGAGATCTCCCCTCCGTTCCTCCCTGCCGCTCCCCGGCCTCGCTCATCTCTAGAGGTTATATGAAACATCTGACTTCATTCACATAACGTGCGTTCTTCACCTGGATCTGATGCTAGTGTTTTGTAAAAGGTTTTTATAAAGCCGGTTGGAAGTCTGATCATTTCCGAGAAGATTTTGTAGAGTCAATTTCAGTCACAAACTTACAACTGTTTAGTATGAGTGTGCGCCACCAGCTGGGATGCCTTTTTCAGATCTTACTGTCAAGATACAAGCAATGGGCTACTACAAAGTGTCGTGAGTAATTAAAAGGGAATCGGCTATTTTTACATGCATTGATCTGCAAGGATGCAGCTCTTTCTTTTTTCTTCTATTTTCGGTTTTACTTTTTTTTTTTTTTTAATAATCATCCTAACACTTTTATTTATCCATCAACATAGCTTGTTTTTTACAGGCAGAGTTGTATTTTTCAATGGCACTATTTAATGTACTTTAAAATAAATTTAAAAAAAAATCCAAGTGGAGTGATATGTAAAAAAATGTTTTTAAACTGTTTTACATATTTTTTTTTAGTCCCCGTAGGAGACATGAACTTGCGATGGTTTGATCGCTTTTGCAGTATGATGTAATCCCATAGTATTACATTATACCGCGATTGGACAAGCGGTCTATCAAGCCACGAAACAGGCATGGCTTGATAGTCAAAATGCAATGGCATTTAAATGCAGCTGTAAGAATTGGCATTTAAAAGGTTAGCAATCACACTCAATGTGGATGCTGATTGCAGCTGTTGCCAGCAAGTGTCAGCTGTAAGAAACAACCAGCACCCGCATTGTATGGAGTAGGATCAGCTCCTGATCCCCCTTCGCACAAACCCTGACCTTCCATGATGTAACTGTACATCATGGAGCGACAAGGGGTTGAACTGGTGGCACGGTAAGTTATGTGCAAGTTTACTAGTCATAAGCCGCTGTTATTTCTACTGACCATAACTTGTGTTTTTTCAGTAATTTTCTATACACAGCTATAATCAAAATTCTGCAACACCCATTATACAGTTAGATTTAGTTACCAAATTGACAAACTTTCAGTTGTTTGCAAATAAACAGTCACACAAGCAATTTTTAAATAGCTCTATAAATATCTGGCTAAGCATCTCATTTACAGCAAGCTCTAAAGACTCATGTCCACGAGCGGGGCGTATTCCTGCATGTGGGAGTCCGCAGCGGAATCTGAGTCTGCCTGCGGCGGAGGACACTATTTTATCTTAGTGGCTCCCGTGCAGGTCTTCTGGGTCCTGACTGGATCTTCTTTCTTCCTCATGGCGGATGTGGGCGGGTGCGTCGGTGCACATGCGCAGTAGGAGGTTTTGTTTTTTTTCTCAAACTCCTGTTTTCCTGCAGGATCCGCGGCCTGTCCGCAGTGTCAGCTACGAGCGGGCCTCAGATCGTACAGCTTCCATTGACTTCAATGGAAGCAGTTCGTGCAGGATCCACAGTGAAATGGAGCATGCTTGGATTTGTTTTCCTGCCCAAAAGGTCCGCAAATCAAATCTGCATGCTTTAATGCATTTGCGGACAGCCCATGTATCCCTATAGTCGGCTTGATTAGCGGATCTTTCATTTGGAGAAACCAATTGTTATATATTAGTTGTGTTGAGCTATTTAAATCATTCTTGTTCAATTGGATTTTGCAAACAGCTGAAAGTTTGTATATTTGGTAAATAAACCTAATTTGCAATGGAGGTTGACGATTTTTTTAAATTATAACTGGATATATACACCATGCAGTGTTGGAATCTGGATAAAACAAAATAGGAACATGAATAATTGAGATTTACGAGCAAGTCCAGGGAATCAAAAATGCAGATTAGGAGAGTTAAGGCCCTGTTACATGGGCCGAGAATCTTATGATTTACGTTTGTCTGAGTGGAAAAGCTGATGACATCATCAACTCGTCCTCGCTTAGGCCGCCTGTTTAGACTGTACAAATCTTGCTGAGTTCTCGTTCACTGATTGTTCAGGGTTTCATATTAGTATGCAAAACACTAAGTGATAAGTGTTTAAACTGCCCAACGAGAGAAAGAGGCGGCGCTGACTTTTAGAACGGAGTGAGAGTACCTCGTGATTCTTCATCGTTCAGTTGTTGTTTGTGTTTAAACTGAACAATTACACTGGTCAACACTGAAATTGTTACTGACTTAAAAAGGTCCTAATCTGTAGTATCTTGGTGTCCCTAACACGAATATGACCATGAAAAACTTTTATTGGCTGTCGTTTTGAAGATAATTCATATAGGGTGATGCAAAACAAGCATGGAATGCTTTTTGCCTAGTGTCTACAAACTTTCTGGGGAATGTTAGGGCAGAAAACTACAAGGAACAAGACATGCTGACGCAGTATCAGAAACTCGGCTGCAATATGTCAATAAAGATCCACTTCCTTCATTCCCATCTGGATTTCTTTCCAAACAACTGTGGTATGGTTAGTGATGAACATGGCAAACGTTTTCATCAAGATATCGCAACGATGGAACAAAGATACCAGGGAAAATGGTCTACCATGCTGGCTAACTACTGCTGGACAATCCACAGAGATGCTGCCGAACAGCTGGACAAGAGACAGGCAAAGAAATCTAAGAAGTAGTCTGACTTCATTTTTTACAAGTTTTAACCATAGGCCTACATGCATTTCATGATGTAAACAGTTATTGCAGATTACAAAAAAAATAGATCCATATTCGTGTTGAGCATAAAAATGGATAAGAAATTACTAATTTTATTTCAGTAACATGGCTTTTGTAAAAATGTGTTGACCAATGTTATCTTTATTATCATCCAGTTTCGCTTGTTTGAATGGTTTTTTTGAACGAATCGTTCAGTCTAAACGCAGCTTTAGTATTTTGTATTTTTGTCTATATGACCTTTCTCAATAACAACTACTGATATAGAAACATCTTCTAAAGTAGTTATTGAGAAAGGCCATATAGCCCGAAACACCAGAAGGTTGCTTTACTAAGTGGTAAAGATGCTTGGCATGAGGGGTTTGAAGAATTCTGAGACCTCAGTAGTCATTTTGAGTTGAATTTGGAGAAACCACTTGTTATATTAAGCTATTTAAAATGTCCTTGTTTGTTTTTTGCAAATACCTGAAAAATTGGCAACCTAATTTCCAATGGGGCTTTTCTTGAAATAGATATTACAAGTTATATGTTCAAGTACTTAAGTTGTTTTCACTTGAATAAATGATGTAAAGTAATAGTTTGAATCTGATGGGCGTTTGTTACTATATTTATTATGCTAGATTAGAACATATTTGTAAAATAAAAACATTTGTTATGATTTGTAGATGTGCTGAAACTATACCTGCAAAAAGTTATGAACCTGGACTATGAAGAAAAACCAAATTATCATGAAATTCTGAATAATTTTTCATCTGCTCTACAAAAAATGGGTGTCAGACCCTACGATCCTGTACAACTGTGAAGAAGGTAAATGCTAAATTATAGCCAATCATAAGTCATTATAAAAACTGCTGACTGACACGACTTTCCAACTTGGGCTGTGTGATATCGATCCGAGAAAATCAGACAGATATCACACTTGTAAACCTGTGACTTTTTTGCAATTGTGATCCGTTTTGCGAGAAAATCGCATTGCTGTATATGCAATATAATGGGAGATTCCTGGAACAGAATCATCCAAAAATAGGACATGCTACAATCTTTCTATCTCGCGCTATCAATGCAAGAAAACAATTGCATTTGTTAATTACCCAATTAAAAATTAATGGATTCTTTTCATGTGTGATGTCCTGTGTAAATATAGCCTTAGGCCTCTTTCACACAAGCGTATATCGGCCACCGTTTTGACGGCCGGCCGATATACACTACGATCTGATACATTAAATTCCAGAGCATCAGATCACATGGACGTAATCCCACGGCGTGAAAGCGCTCAGCCGTGCCAATATAGCGCCAAGCGCTTTCACGCCGGCCCGCAAAGATAGTCCTGGAACTATCTTGCGGGCCGGAATACGTTGGCCACTGCATGGGCTCCTATGGGAGCCAATGACAGCGGCCGGAGAAGGGAGGTGGGAGGGAGTTTAGCAGCGTGACTGCTAAACTCCCTCCCTCTTCTCTCCTCACCTCAGGCTGTTTGCAATGGGAGGGGGCGGGATGGGGGCAGAGCTAAGCCCCGCTATGCTCACTCCCATTGCTGGGTGCAGACGAGGGGTGGGAGCTTAGCTCCGCCCCGCCCACTCTCTTTGCAACCGGACGGGAAGGGAGAGGAGGTGAGCCGGGGAGGGAGGGGAGACCCAAGGGCATTGCAGTCTTGGCGTGTATGCTCCGGGGCCAGTGCCATCTGAACGGACGCACAAACATTAGATTTGTGCACACGGTCAGACAAGCGAGCTTTTTGTGTGCGCAAAATGAACGCTTCTAAAAGAACCAATGGGTTCCTATAGAAGCATTCATATGCGTGGAATTAGGGGTGAAAAACGCACACCTAAGAAAGATAGTGCATTTTCTATCTTCGGTGCGTGAGGCAGACTCCTGTGCACGGAATAGATTCCCTGCTGCTTACAGCAGGACATTGAAAGGGTGCTTCTGGCCAGAAGCACCTTTTCAATGTCCCACTATAAGCAGCGGAGTATTCCTCATGCCCCCCTGCTGGGCAATTCCCCAGCAGCAGGGGGCAGTGGAGGACTCCCCCTACCTCTTCCCGCAAGAGATAGGGGCGGGGTTACACGGCTTACCCCGAGAACCTGGGAGGAGGAGCGGGGCTAGATGGATCACCCTCTTTCCGCACACCCATATGGTTTGCTATAGGGATTCTCTGTGAGAATCCCTATAGCCCTACCCACTCACTCGCTTCTATGGGGATATCCTCTGGATTTCCGCATAGGGAGATTTAGCGGAGCTATGGGGAATCTCCCCAGAGCAGGGAAACTAAGCGGACCTATGGGGGATTTCCTTATAGCAAGGAACAGAGAGCGGAGCAATAGGGTATTAACCCTCCGCCCCGCTCTGTCTCTCCATGCTATGGGGAAACCTCCCATAGCTGTGCTCACTCTCCG